>NC_060178.1:60169652-60469652 GCF_021184085.1 Oncorhynchus gorbuscha
TTGAATGAATTGTCCGTAGAGCTCAGAGACAGGATTGTGTCGAGGCAGGATTGTGTCAAGGCACAGATCTGGGGAAGGGTACCAAAAAATGTCTGCAGCATTGAAGGTCCCCAAGAACACAGTGGCCTCCATAATTCTTAAATGGAAGTAGTTTGGAACCACGAAGACTCCTCCTAGAGCTGGCCGCCCGGTCAAGCTGAGTAATCGAAGGCCAATCATCTCTGCAGCATTCCACCAACCAGGCCTTTATGGTAGAGTGCTCAGACAGAAACCTCAGTAAAAGGCACATGACAAGTCACTTGGAGTTTGGTAAAAGGCAACTAAAGGACTCTCAGACCATGTTAAACAAGATTCTCTGGTCTGAGGAAACCAAGATTGAACTCTTTGACCTGAATGCCAAGTGTCACGTCTGGAGGAAACCTGGCACCATCCCTACGGTGAAGCATGGTGGTGGCAGCATCATGCTGTGAGAGGGTTTTTCAGCGGTAGGGACTGGGAGACTAGTCAGTAACGAGGGAAAGATGAACGGAGCAAAGTACAGAACCCTGAAGAAAACCTGTTCCAGAGCACTTAGGACCTCCTACTGGGGCGAAGGTTCACCTTCCAACAGGAAAAGCACACAGCCAAGACAACGCAGCAGTGGCTTCGGGACAAGTCTCTAAATGTCCTTGAGTGGCTCAGCCAGAGCCCGGACATGTACACGATTGAAAATCTCTGGAGAGACCTGAAAATAGCTGTGCAGTGACACTCCCCATCCAACCTAACAGAGCTTGAGAGGATCTGCAGAGAAGATTGGGAGAAACTCCCAAAATACAGGTGTGCCAAGCTTGTAGCGTCATACCCAAGAAGACTCAAGGCTGTAATCACTTCCAAAGGTGCTTCAGCAAAGTACTGAATAAAAGGTCTGAATACTTATGTAAATGTGATATTTATTTTTTTATTATATAGTTATTGCAACAAACAAAACATGTTTACTCAATTTTTGAATAAGGCTGTAAAGTAACAAAATGTGGAAAAAGTCAAGGGGTCTGAATACTTTCCGAATGCACTGTAGCTACTGAACCATGGGGCTGACAGTCATGACAAAATGAGCAAATACTGCAGGAACTCATCTTGGCTTCCACAACGCAGAACATTTAATCAAATGTAACACTGAGACCAATTGAGAAGCAGTAGCACTGCCCGTGCTGGAGTGAGATGTACAAAGCACAGTGCTGGCAAAGGAACCGGAGCCATGATAAGTTCCAGTATTTCTATATGTTGCCAGTATCAATGTTGAACAGAAGTTTGCCTGTGGTCGGCATGCAGGTAGCATAACATGAAAGGGAAGATGAAAAGCAGTGTTAGTTGTAGTGATTAAAACCAATATTCCATTGCAAGTCTTAAATTCTTGGAATGTATGAGAATCCGATTAACATGTGAGTGTCCATTAAACAAACAGAACTGAGAGAGGAACGGGATGGGACCCCTAAAAGCCATCATGTAGACCGCCTCTGGAATAGCATCTGTGTAAACCCAACAACATTGCAATAATGTGAAACTCAAACCTGTGCTACTGAAAGAGTAGAAACACTTTTTGATATGTTAGTTGCTGCTACGTAAGCCATGAAGTGTAGTGGTGAGATGGATTCCTGAAACCCTGCTATCGGACCATTAATAGAGGGAGGCTGCATTTGTTTGACTGAAATTGAGAATAGAAGGCATAGAACGCATACAGTACCAGTCAAAAGTTTGGACACACCTACTCATTCAAGGGATTTTATTTTATTTGACTATTTTCTATATTGTAGAATATTAGTAAAATCAAACATCAACACGATGAAATAATACATATGGAATCACACAAAAGTAACCTCAAAAGTGTTAAACAAATGTAAAAAATATATTTTAGATTTTAGATTCTTCTTAGATTCTTCAAAGTAGCCACCATTTGCCTTGATAACAGCTTTGCACACTCTTGGAATTCTCTTGGCATTCTCTCAACCAGCGTCACCTGGAATGCGTTTCCAACAAACCAACGTTTATTTGTCACGTGCGCCGAATACAACAGGTGGAGACCTTGCAGTGAAATGCTTACTTCCAGTCTTGAAGGAGTTCCCACATATGCTGAGCACTTGTTGGCTGATTTTCCTTCACTCTGCAAGCCCAACTCATCCCAAACCATCTCAATTGGGTTGAGGTCGGGTGATTGTAGAGGCCAGGCCATCTGATGCAGCACTCCATCAGTTCTGCCCACAAATTTTCTATGGGATTGAGTTCAGGGCTTTGTGATGGCCACTCCAATACCTTGACTTTGCTGTCCTTAAGCCATTTTGCCACAACTTTGGAAGTATGCTTGGGGTCATTGTCCATTTGGAAGACCCATTTGCGACCAAGCTTTAACTTCCTGACTGATGTCTTGAGAAATTGCTTCAATATATCCACATAATTTTCCTCCCTCATGATGCCATCTATTTTGTGAAGTGCATGGTTGGGATGGTGTTCTTTGGCTTGCAAGCTTCCCCCTTTTTCCTCCAAACATAACGATGGTCATTATGGCCAACAGTTATATCTTTGTTTCATCAGACCAGAGGACATTTCTCCAAAAGTACTATCTTTGTCCCCATGTGCAGTTGCAAACCGTAGTCTGGCTTTTTTATGGTGGTTTTGGAGCAGTGGCTTCTTCCTTGCTGAGCGGTCTTTCAGGTTGTGTCGATATAGGACTTGTTTTACTGTGGATATAAATACTTTTGTACCTGTTTCCTCCAGCATCTTCACAAGGTCCTTTGCTGTTGTTCTGGGATTGATTTGCACTTTTCACACCAAAGACAATTCATCTCTAGGAGACAGAACGCATCTCCTTCCTGAGCGGTATGACAGCTGCGTGGTCCTGTTGTGTTTAGACTTGCGTACTATTGTTTGTACAAATGAATGTGGTACCTTCAGGTGTTTTTGAAATTTCTCCCAAGGATGAACCAGACTTGTGGAGGTCAACAATGTAAACTTCTAACCCACTGGAATTGTGATACAGTGAATTATAAGTCAATAAATAATCTGTCTGTGAACAATTGTTGGAAAGATTACTTGTGTCATGCACAAGTAGATGTCCTAACAAATTTACCAAAACTATAGTTTGTTTACAAGACGTTTGTGGAGTGGTTGAAAAACAAGTTTTAATGACTCCAACCTAAGTGTATGTAAAGTTCTGACTTCAACTGTATTTGGGCTGCAATCTGAGGTGCAGTTACAATACAATACAATTCTGTACAAACGGTCCCTAACTACCCCACTGTGTCTCTCACAGCCTGTTTGAGTTCAGTGTGTACTGGCGGCTATCTATTGTTCCACAAACAACAGATGACTTAATAAACATGAGAGCAGTGAACCAAGCCTTGAAGAGTGAGCAGTCTCTAATTTATGTCGCAATGCTCAATCCCTCTCTGTCTTCTTCAAACTAAACACATCGCATTATTAGATTGCTCTCTGAAAGCCAATTACTATTTACTTTGTTCCTTTCACTAGTCTCCATAATCTGTTTCCTTCAACTAGGACTCCCTTCTTCCCAATACTCAAACAACATTCAGCTTTTATCCCTATTGCAAGGTTTAAAACAAAAAACAAACATGATAACTTTCTCCATATTGGAAGGCAATGTTTTTGACTTTAGTATACCTTCAAAAAGTTCATCTATATTATTATTACCAATCTCTATTGGATATTCACATTCTGATTCAATATTTATTAAATGTCAATTATTTTCAGATTCATATGTAATGCTTTGGAGGGATCAACATGTGTTAACTGGGTTGGCACAGTCCAAATATTGTCTACATGTGTGTGTACAGGTTGTATATCATTTTTATTTTTATATTCTTACTTCATCAGATCATCATAATAACCCATTTCACAAATATGATGTTACTTTATCTCTAGTAACCCATGATGCATTTGTGCAACATCACAAATTCTTCTTCTCCACCAGTGTTCTATTCACACATGGGTTTAAATATTCACTATTTAACAGCCTATTGGGAAATAGTTCTCTTCTTTCTCCGTACATTACGTTATACATCAAACTCCACTTCTGAGTTGTTTTATCCAAATTTCAATCAGCTTATTATCCTAATATCAATCTTTCAGCTTATTATCTAGTCCCCTGACAGTTCTCATTTACTCAATGTTTAATAGCTTAATTTCAATCCTCTTGTTATCCAAATTTCAATCAGCTTATTATCCCAATATCAATCTTTCAGCTTATTATCCCATATCTCACAATCACACAACTTTCACATCCACATTCACTTAGTACTATTCCTCATTACCACGTGCATCGTCAACGGTTTTCTCTTGTCATTACATTTACATTACATTACATGCTATGCACCATATGTATCGTCAACGGATCTCTTGCTATACATATAAATGACACCCCGTATTAAAAAATACCTTTTGTTATTTTTTTAGAGGCTGCAGACCACATAGACATTTCTTCTAAATGCCTACAGACAGCTATCAGTGGGACTTTCCATGGTACCGTTACGCCCTCGCTCTAGTTCTCATAAAACTAGTGAATGGCCTTCTCTCTATAAGACGATGGGTACATTTTAATGCATTAGTCGCCTTGATTATCTTTTTTTTTAATACAGATTCATTTAAATTGACTTACTGAAGTCAGGTACCGTCCCTCAATTGTTCGTGGATTACGTGTCTCCTCCTGTGCAGCTCACAGTAAGGGTCTGTCCTGGGTGGGTCTTGTTGTCTTTTGGTCAGACAGGAATTTCCCTCACGCTTCATAAAATGCGCCATCGGTTTACCTCGCAGACCCCCACCGCAAAGCTCCGCAGGCAGAATCAATCATTGACACCAAATTGTCATGGAAATTCTTACAAAGGGACACTCGAAGTCAATCTTAAATGAATCATTGTTTATTTTGTCTTGGTGTTTGACAGACACCTAGATAACGGTTGGAACCTCTGGAGACATTCCAATCAACTCAATGCACCATAGAACACATGTCAATCAGGAGCTCTGCCTGGGCAGTCCCAGCAGTTGTCTTATATATGGCTATACACAGACAAGTTATATTTGCCTTATTTAGCATAATTACTCATTACCGTTTAGTTTCATTCATGTGACGGACCAATACTGGTTCATCACATGTGACAGACCAATACCTCACAAGGCTTTTTCTCTCTAAGCTGAGACCTTGAAACTGAGATATATTTAGCAATTGGTTTATAGAACAGAACATAAATAGAACACAGAGATTAGTTATAAGAAAAGCACAAACATAAAATTTCCATTATAATGTCTTCACAATTATTCTACAATGTAGAAAGTAGTAAAAATTAAGAAAACCTCTTGAATGAGTAGGAGTCTCCAAGCTTTTTACTGGTACAGTATTTGATTATTCAAACAATAAAACATCATACAGAGAGAAGATGAGACATTAAACTGATGCAGAGTAGCACATCTCAGCCATGACATACCGTGACGGAGCATAAAACTAAATACAATATAGTACCGAACCCAGAAAACAGCAACCAACGGTGGCTACACATAACCACCAGTATATGTAAATAGCAAAACGTCACTACTGATACTGTTAAGAAGTACAGTTGAAGTCGGACGTTTACACTTAGGTTGGAGTCATTCAAACTAATTTATCAACCACTCCACAAAATTCTTTTAAACAAACTATAGTTTTTGTAAGTCGGTTAGGACATCTACTTTGTGCATGACACAAGTAATTTTTCCAACAATTGTTTACAGACTTACAGACACTTATAATTCACTGTATCATAATTCCTGTGGGTCAGAAGTTTACATACACTGAGTTGACTGTCTTTAAACAGCTCGGGAAATTCCATAAAATGATGTCATGGCTTTAGAAGCTCCTGATAGGCTAATTGACATCATTTGAGTCAATTGGAGGTGTACCTGTGGATGTATTTCAAGGCCTACCTTCAAACTCAGTGCTTGACATCATGTGGAAATCAAAAGAAATCAGCCAAGAAATCAGAAAAAACATTGTAGACCTCCACAAGTCTGGTTCACCCTTGGGAGCAATGTCAAAACGCCTGAAGGTACCACGTTCATCTGTACAAACAATAGTACGCAATATAAACACCAGCGGACCACACAGCTGTCATACCGCTCAGGAAGGAGACACGCTCTGTCTCCTAGAGATGAACGTACTTTGGTGCGAAAAGTGCAAATCAATCCCAGAACAACAGCAAAGGACCTTGTGGAGATGCTGGAGGAAACAGGTACAAACGTATCTATATCCACAGTAAAACAAGTCCTATATCGACATAACCTGAAAGGCCGCTCAGCAAAACCACCATAAAAAAAGCCAGACTACGGTTTGCAACTGCACATGGGGACAAAGATCATACTTCTTGGATAAATGTCCTCTGGTCTGATGAAACAAAAATAGAACTGTTTGGCCATAATGACCATCATTATGTTTGGAGGGAAATGGGGGAGGCTTGCAAACCGAAGAACAACGTCCCAACCGTGAAGCATGGGGGTGGCAGCATCATGTTGCGGGGGTGGTTTGCTGCAGGAGGGAATGGTGTACTTCACAAAATAGATGGCATCATGAAGAGGGAAAATTATGTGGATATATTGAAGCAACATCTCAAGAGATCCGTCAGGAAGTTAAAGCTTGGTCGTAAATGGGTCTTCCAAATAGACAATGAACCCAAGCATACTTCCAAAGTTGTGTCAAGGACACCAAAGTCAAGGTATTGGAGTTGCCATTGCAAAGCTGTGACTAGTTTCTTTATTTCTATGTTTTCTATTTCTTTGTGTTTGGCCGGGTGTGGTTCTTAATCAGAGGCAGCTGTCTATCGTTGTCTCTGATTGAGAATCATACTTAGGCAGATTTTCCCACCTGTGTTTTGTGTTTGCACCAGACAGAACTGTTTCATTTTGTTATTTTGTTTCAGTGTTCAGTTTGAATAAATAATCATGAACACGTACCACCCTGCGCTTTGGTCTTCTTCTTCAGACGAGCGTTATAGAAGCCCTGACCTCAATCCTATAGAACATTTCTCAAGCTCTGTCAGGAGGAATGGGCCAACATTCACCCAACTTATTGTGTGAAGCTTGTGGAAGGATACGTGAAATATTTGACCAAAGTTAACCAATTTAAAGTCAATGCTACCAAATACTAATTGAGTGTATGTAAACTTCTGACCCACTGGGAATGTGATGAAAGAAATAAAAACTGAAATAAATCATTCTCTCTACTATTATTCTGACATTTCACATTCTTAAAATGAAGTGGTGATCCTAACTGACCTAAGACAGACATTTTTGCTAGGATTAAATGTCAGGAATTATGAAAAACTGAGTTTAAATGTATTTGACTAAGGTGTATGTAAACTTCTGACTTCAACTGTAGGTGATGCATCTGCGGCATGCACAATAAGAGAAACAATGATCATCTACAACCTAGGTCTACAATAGATTGTACCTCAACTGTGGGCTTATGGCAATTTTAAATGCCAGTAAGCCATCAGAGAAGAATAGTTGACCTGATAACTAGAGAAATATGCCCCGTAGATTACTAGATTAGGTTTACAGACTACAGTTGTCTGGATTAGCTCTCTCGAAAAGAATGTGTCATTAAAGTGATACAACTCTTGGTCAGTGGGGAGATGTAGAAAACTAATGTCATATTGCTTTTTATTTTGTGATGTTATTAAAAACTGTATTTACCAAATACTGTAACTTGGAATGGATACCCCCTTTATCTGTCAAGTTTGCATCCAATACACGGTGCATAGGATATGAAAAATGATGAAGATATGTGTTAAGATAGGAATGTGATTTTAGAAGTCATACGAGATAATTATATCCTTTGCACAGTCACTAGCCACACCCCGAGTGAGGTCAGAAAAGCGTGTCAGTGTGATGGAACCACTCTTTTCGACCAGAGTGCTTAAAAGGACTGGCTAAGAATTAACATATCAGACCAGAATGACATGAGACCGTAGTCCACACGTTTGAAATGGTTGAAACTCTCAACCTCAACACAAAGTGACAAAAATTACCTTACCAGACCAGGATATCACCAGTCTGCAGCTAAATTGGTTTGGAACTTTGACTATCTACCCGGGGAAGAGGAGAAGAAAACTCTCCTCTCATACAATCACTGGTACGGCTAAGTAGCTGTTCTTAGGAAACAGCCCATTGGAGACTGGACAATGAAGAAGAAGTACATTGTGATCTTTGGTGGACAATCAAAGCATGTACAAGTAGCCCACAGGAAAGGCTCACCAAACCAACAGTCTTCTGGGAGGGCTCGTTCCGACAGAGAAAAGGTGAATGGCATTCAACACGTAAATACATTCTTTACTTCTCATTCCAAATGTGTGGCGGTTCGTGTGCAAGTTATGTGATTAATGTGAGGACAGTCCAATAATTTATCCTCTATAAATGTCCTTTTCTTTTCTCCACCCCTTCTCTATATGTGTAACAAGCCATCCTATCTTGTCAGTCTATTAGGGACCTTTGTCTCATGTAAATTTGTATGTGTATTCTGTGTTATTATTTAGTTAGCTAGTAAATAAATAATTAAACCAATTTGTGTAGTACTGAATAGTGCTCACGGCTGGGGTTTTTGCGGATCGAAGAAGGTTGCGACCATTCAGATGAGACTGGTAGGTGGTAATGATTAATAAGGGACTGTTGTCGATATATAACTTACATCGTATATATCTATATATCTAGTTTAATTCGGGAGATGGCAACTCGTTAAACAACTTCTTCCGTGGTGCCCCAAATCCTAATGAGTTCATTGTTACATGATTAATTTAATTGAGTAACAATTAAACATGTATTTAATCCATTAACTGTCACCAGATTAATGAAAGTCACAACAAAGTGGTTGTAGATTATGATTGGTGCGATGTCGCTGAAGCCAATACTCAAGTTCCCTGTCTCAACCTGCTGCACTTAATATAGTAATAGTAGTTTATTTCATTTTTACATTTAGGCCATACTTGGCAGCTAAAAGCTGAATTGCAGTACAGAAGTACACCAAAACAAAAATAATATTACATTGCTTTAAACGTAAAACAAACAAGCATCAAGTCTATATCTTCAGAGGGAGCCTGCGATTGGTGAAGGCATCTACCAGTATTTCTGCTAGCAGTCTACTTCGATGGTAGCCAAGTTGTATGGTAGGGACAAGGTTGGTGATGACAATGGTGGTGGTGATGGAGTTGGCTCACTTGATTTGTCCTCAGAGGTTGTTTTCATCATTCCTCAGCTCTCTGTAGCTACTGGACGATACCTCCACCAGCGACGTGTAGTACCCACTTGGGTGACGCTTCTTCTGCTGCCTATTCTGGAGCTTAAAACTCACCACACATACGTCCAATGTATAAAGTAATCCAATAAAAGGGAGCCCTCTTCCGTCTCCACACTGCAGGCCTCAAACTTTGGATGGTGAAACAAGAAGCTGGGTCAAGAATGTGTCTTTTGAATGCAAACAGGCAGCATGCTAGCTAACAAGCTAACTAACTAACTAAGCAAACCAACCTCCAATCATTTCTACAACTCCCATTTTGGATCAAAATGTTGAATTAGCAACGAAAATAAACAGATTTCAAATAACAAAACAAATAAACTAAAATCAACTAAATATGTACAATATTTACAGGACCTCTCAACATATGCTGTAACTCAAATAACACACACACAGATGTCTCACTTGCCACAAGGTTTTATTTTTTTTTCATATAAAAATAGCCATCTCATCATTATCATCAAAAAGTAACAATGACCAATGTACACAAAGTGTTAATGCTTTTGTAGAATTCACTTTTGATTCATTCTTTTCACAAGGAGTGCTTTCACTGAAAGCAATGTCTCTTTGATACTGTCTGTTGAATTACCGAAAGGTTAATGTCACATTTCCTTAGGAAATTAGAATAGAGCGAGATTACGTCCTGCTTTGTTCGCTCTAAACCCAGGGTCATATTCATTAGAGCAAATCGTAGCAAAGTTTCTGCAATGTAAAACAAAGATGAGTTTTTATTGGACAAGTTTGGGTAGGTCCTCCCCGTTTCAGTCAATTATCTTCCATTTGGTACCTAAAGAATACGACCCAGGAGTGGCACACACTCGCAATAAATACACCATAAAAATGTACGCTCTCAAGGAGGTCTCTACACTACATTAAATTTGGTCAACATGCAAAATCAACAATGACACAATATTCCAAACGAGTCCTTGATTTGTCGATATGAAAACAGTTTCTTCATTTCCATCAACATTGGATTGAAAAATAACATTTCATCTGATAACTCAGATGTAACAATCATCTGTGTTATAAGTGCAGATTCTTCATTCACTAAGATTGGGAATCAATCACACTTTCTGAGATGCTTATTGAAAGCGTAGAGAAACCCTGTTTGAAAAGAGAAAGTGCTGTGGGTCTAATACAAGACTGGGGGAGGGAAAGGAAACAGGTGTGGGGATAAGGGAGGAGGGAGAAAGTCTGAGTAACACTCAGCATTAGAGAATCTAAAAATAAAAGGG
This sequence comes from Oncorhynchus gorbuscha, assembly GCF_021184085.1. Lineage (NCBI taxonomy): Eukaryota > Metazoa > Chordata > Actinopteri > Salmoniformes > Salmonidae > Oncorhynchus > Oncorhynchus gorbuscha. Next base: position 60,180,189 of record NC_060178.1, read on the forward strand.
CTAAGGCTGAAACAACAGTCCTTTGCCAATACCTTTGTTTCAATCTGGACAAAAGCCTGAACGATGTATGAAGACGTACTATTTAAACATTTTTATTGGGGTAAACCTCTTATTTTTGGAATATGTTTGTCTCGGTGAGTACCTTTCCTAGTGTTCGATGGTTGGCTGAAGGTTTGTATAGACGTAGGCTTGAAACCGTCACAGACAACGATAAAACATGCTACAGTACCATACGGAGATCATTTTGAGCAGACTCCATGGGAAGGTACAAAAGTATGTGGACAGCCTTCAAATGAGTGTATTCGGCTATTTCAGCCACACCCATTGCCGACAGGTGTATAAAATCGAGCACACAGCCATGCGATCTCCATAGACAAACATTCACAGTAGAATGGCCCGTACTGAAGAGTTCAGTGACTTTCAACGTGGCACCGTCATAGGATGCCATCTTTTCATCAAGTCAGTTTATTACATTTCTGTCCTGCTAGAGCTGCCCTGGTCAACTGTAAGTGCTGTTATTGTGAAGTAGAAACGTCTAGGAGCACCAACAGCTCAGCCACGAAGTAGTAGGCCACACAAGCTCACAGAATGGGAACGCCGAGTGCTGAAGAGTGTACGCATAGAGCATCAAAATGTTGTCCTCGGTTGCAACACTCAATACTGAGTTCCAAACTGCCTCTGGAAGCAACATCCGCACAAGAACTGCTCATTGGGAGCTTCATGAAATGGGTGCCTAAGATCACCATGCCCCAATGTCAAGCGTCAGCTGGAGTGGTGTAACGCTCGCCACCATTGGACTCTGGAGCAGTGGAAACACATTCTGGAGTGATGAATCATGCTACACCATCTGGCAGTCCGATGGACGAATCTGAGTTAGGTATATGCCAGGAGAACGCTACCTGCCCGAATGCATAGTGCCAACTGTAAAGTTTGGTGGATAAGGAATAATGGTCTGGGGTTGTTTTTCATGGTTCGGGCTTGGCCCCATAAGCCAGATGTACACCGATTTAGCTGTCCCAGACAAGTTGTTGAGATCGGAGACAAAACCCTCATCCCTACAAAGGGGCGACGCTCGTTTAATATGAATGGGTCAGAGATGCAATCTGAGGGCTACTGATCTCTTTGAGCAAGTCCCAGACGTCCCCATATTTTCAAACATGTTTTTGATTTTATCGGCACAAAATCTGAAATGCTCTTCTTGTGTGAGATGTGCAATAAAATGTTTTGAGAACGGTGATGAGCAATAACGAACGAGAGCTCGCCAAAGAAGAAGCCAGTGAGATGATGCCGTTGTTTCGCATCACTCAGAATGTGTAGACTCTCGAGAAGGTGTGATGAATACTACTAGTATGCATTTGTACTTGCCTTTAATCAAAGTGTCAAATCGTTACAGCTGTGAAGTTCTAAAGCAATGTTATTACATTCAAAATGTTGGCTAGATATTTAAACTCTGTATGGAAAGCGTGAAAAGACTTGATGCTGCTTTGAGCCACAGCTCGTTGTAGCCACATTAAATCTATTTTTTTCCGCAAGACAATGTGGCATTGATAATCCTCAAGACCAAGTGAAGAATCTTATAGTGTGACCCACATCTGTGCCACATCATTTTGTGTGCGCACCACTACATTGGCAAGACAAAAAGAAAACTACAGGAAAGATGGTTGTTTAATGTGAGAGGTTTAGCGATGTTAGGACTTTGAAAGATGTGTAGTGTACACCCGGCTTTAGTTCCAGTGATTGGAAATCGTAACGCTACAGCATACATTGAATGACATTGTAGACGATTCTGTGCTTCCAACTTTGTGGCAAAAGTTTGGGGAAGGCCATTTCCTGTTTCAGCATGACAATGCCTCTGTGCACAAAGCGTGGTCCATACAGAAATGGTTTGTCGAGATTGGTGTGGAAGAACTTGATTGGCCTGCACAGAGCCCTGACCTCAACCCCATCGAACATCTTTGGGATGAATTGTAATGCCAACTGCGAGCCAGGACTAATAGCCCAACAGCTGTGCCCGACCTCACTAATACTCTTGTGGCTGAATGGAAGCAAGTCTCCACAGCAATTTTCCGACATCTAGTGGAAAGCCTTCCCAGAAGAGTGGAGGCTGTTATAGCAGCAAAGGGGGGACCAACTCCATATTAATACCAATGATTTTGATGAGCAGTTGTCCACATACTTTTGACAATGTAGTGTAGTTTAGGGGGCACAGGAGGGAAATCTCAGGCGTTCACTGTCACCCTTCTTAGCTAGGAGGGTAACCGCACTATACCCTGAGCTATAGCCTTGCACAACCCAACATTTCCTTCGGAGAATCATATGAAGAGCAATATTGTATAATTGTTCTCCAAGTTATATTATTGCACTTCAGTGTTAGCTGGTTTGGGCTTCTCTATGCCCCATGGAGGGTGTTGTCTAGGATCCATCTTCAACTCCCTCTGTCCGACCCATCCAATGGGGTGACTCACTAAGCCGTGAGGGCATGCCCCAGGAGCAGGTTAGCCAATCAGAGCGAGTTTTGGCAGTTAAGTCTCGTCCCCCTCCATTGATTCAGCTGCCCACTCTGACGTAGGTGACCCGTCCCTTGGCAGAGCTCAGACTGGCAGTGCCCGTCTTGAAGAATACAAGTTGGTGACCTGGGGACAGAGAAGAAGAAGAAAAAATGTCAATAAATGTGAATAAAAAGTAGAAAAGTAGGAGAGACCGTAAGAGGAAGACATTGTGTTAAATGAGCTGAATGTACCCTAGCAAATGCGTACCTTCTACAATGTATTACCTGTTAATTGCATGAATGCCATGACAATCGTACAACGGCAGAAATTGCAAAAAAATTGAAAGAGACTGAAAAGAAAGAACTGCGGTGTGTAGAGATAGTAGAGACAGAGAGAGATACTGTGATGGGTGAGAGGAGGACGAAGAGTGAAGAGAAGGAATATGAAAGTGCTGTGGGTCTAGACGTGCCTGGTTCAATAAATAGTGATTTCCATGCTGATGTGATCCTCTCAGCCTAAGTTCTAATGAAGTGTGTGTGTGTGTGCCACCTACTAGAAAGGAGGGGTTAGTGATGAGAGACGACGGTACTGAAGGCCCTGCCTCTGTTTGATCAGAGAGACGTCTGACAACGCTGGGTACTTTACCTCCCACACACACACACACACACACAGTGTACTTTATGAACAAAACACACAGACACACACAGGCAGCCACACGAATGCAACCCACACATTGTCTTCAACCATACAATAATAACCCGCCTGGATTTTAACCTTCCCAAGTTCTCTCATGTCAACCCGCTCCTCCGAACACTCCATTGGCTTCCAGTCGAAGCTCGCATCCAACTCTGTTCGGCCACCTCAGGTCTCTTGGCCCTCCCACAACTACAGGAGGGCAGCTCCCACTTATCCCAGTCCAAGCTATTCTCTGTCCTGGCACCCCAATTGTGGAACCAGCTTCCCCCTGAAGCAAGTACAGAGTCCCTGCCCATCTTCCGAAATCCCCCTCCCCCTCACCTCAATCACCCTCCCCCGAACAAATATCAATAATAATTATCCCTTGTAGCTCTGACTCTCCTGATAGCTATGTTATTAAGGAAAAATGTACTTTCTATGGCTGTGATATGTGGTTGTCCCACCTAGCTATCTTAAGATGAATGCACTAACTGTAAGTCGCTCTGGATAAGAGTGTCTGCTAAATGACTGAAATGTAAATTTAACTCTTACCTGTCCAGGTGGTCTGATTGGTCACTACAAATGCTTGGCACTGGGCATGGCGCTCACACACACCAATAGCCTCTGTGATGCTGAAGACTGATAGCAGACATCCATCGTGCTGATAGGATGGCCAGCAGCGGTAGTTCTCCTCAGGAATAGAGGCATCCACCACATGCTTATAGTCTGGAGAAGACAAGGAGAGAAGTAATTTAGTTAGCAAGGAAGGGTGTGTGTGTTTGTGCGTGTGGGTGCGTGCATATTTGTCACTGGCTGGGAGAGATGCACTGAGGGTCCTGTACACGTGTAATGAGGTAGCTCATTGTGTGAGGGAAAGGGAAGGGGGATACCTAGTCAGTTGTACAACTGAATGCCTTCAATTGAAATGTGTCTTCTGCATTTAACCCAACCCCTCTGAATCAGAGAATACTGTACCCATCACTCCTAAATCTTTAATGGGACCCCCCCCCCGCCAAACTTCTCCCTCCAACTAATTTTATACTTTGAAATAAAAGGTGATTCATAAACAAATGAGATTGCATTAGAGTGTTAGCAGTTGCAATTTAAATGTACATTTACTATGCCAATAATTACTATATCAAATTACAGAGTGAATGACAAAATGCTCATCAGTGTTTTAACCAGATCCAGTGTTCCACTAAGGATCCACTACCATAATGAGTGTGTTCGATGGACATTTAATAAAAGCAAAACAGAAATCGAAAAATACAAAATAAATCAAATTAAATACGTTTGCTTTGCCAAGGCTCATATCAAAATACTGCTTCTAGCCAATAGCATGTCTGTTGTAGAAAATATAATAGTCTGTTTTGTGTCCTGGGTTTTATGCTCAGTAGAGCAAGCCTCATTTCTCAGAGTGTTCTCAAGTGGAACAATAACTCCATAGATATGCTGTACAACCACAGTACGTTACTGATTAAGCCTGACCAGACATGGTTAGCTGGATCCGATGTGGAAAATAGAATCTTGAGTGCATGGCTACCCAACGTCGTTGCAACTAACCATATACAAGTATCAATAAGTCGTTTGAATGGTCAGACTTTTGAATTTCAACAATGAATTTCAACATTCCAAACATGCTCAATGGGTGACATGTCAGGTGAGTAATACAGGCCATGGAAGAACTGGGACATTTTCAGCTTCTATTGTGTACAGATCCTTGCCTGCCCATACCATAACCCCAACACCCCCTTGGGGCAAACCGCTCGCCCACACAACAACATTGGGTGCTTGACTGCTGTTGTTATGACAGAACACTCGGATCAACCCTTAAAGAAATGGGTGGGCTAAAGCTTAAGAGGGTGTGAATGATGCTGAATGGATGTAGACAAAGAAGAACTCTCCAGTAGGTGTACCAACACATTCAAAGGCCATTTCCTCAAAAGTGAGGTTTCAGGTTTATCAACATTCAAAGCAGAATTACTTTCACATTGTTCTTCACCTGTAGTGTATGATATAGCATTTTCTAGCTCCGAGTCTATACTTTTATCAAATATAAAAAACAACATTTCAAATGTTGCTTCCTAAGACTGAATCGAGACGGTCAGTCACATATGCTGAGCACTTGTTGGATGCTTTTCCAACTCATCCCAAACCATCTCAATTGGGTTGAGGTTGGGGGATTGTTGAGGCCAGGTCATCTGATGCAGCACTCCATCACTCTCCTGTTTGGTCAAAGAGCCCTTACACATTCTGGAGGTGTGTTTTGGGTCCTTATCCTGTTGGGGGAAAAAAATGATAGTCCCACTAAACACAAACCAGATGGGATGGAGTACTGCTGCAGAATGCTGTGGTAGCCATGCTGGTTAAGTGTGCCTTGAATTTTAAATAAATCACAGACAGTGTCACCAGCAAAGCACCCCCACACCATCACTCCTCAATGCTTCACGGTGGGAACCACACATGTGGAGATCATCCGTTCACCTACTCTGCATCTCACAAAGACATGGGAGGTTGGAAATAAAAATGTCAAATTTGGACTCATCAGACCAAAGGACAGACTTCAGTCCAATGTCTTTTGCTCGTGTTTATTGGCCGAAGCACGTCTCTTCCCATTATTGGAGTCCTTTACTAGAGGTTTCTTTGTAGCAATTTGACCATGTAGGCCTGATTCATGCAGTCTCCTCTGAACAGTTGACGTTGAGACGTGTCTCTTAACTCTGTGAAGGATTTATTTGGGCTGCAATTTCTGAGGCTGGTAACTCTAATTAACTTATCCTCTGCAGCAGAGGTAACTCTGGGTCTGACTTTACTGTTGCAGTCCCCATGAGAGACAGTTTCATCATAGCGCTTGATGGTTTTGGCGACTGCACTTGAAGAAACTTTCAAAGTTCTTGGAATTTTCCGGATTGACTGACCTTGTCTTAAAGTAATGATGAACTCTCGTTTCTCTTTGCTTATTTGAGCAGTTCTTGCCATAATATGGACTTTTTTAATATGGAGCTATTTTCTGTATACCACCCCTACCTTGTTATTAACACAACTGATTGGCTCAAATGCATTAAGAAGGAAAGAAATTCCACAAATTAACTTTGAACAATGCACACCTGTTCATTGAAATGCATTTCAGGTGACTAGCTCATGAAGCTGGTTGAGAGAATGCCAAGTGTGTGCAAAGCTGTCATCAAGGCAAACGGTGGCGACTTTGAAGAATCTCAAATATATTTAGATCTGTTTAACACTTTTTTAGTTACTACATGATTCCATACGTGTTATTTCATAGATTTAATGTCTTCGCTATTATTCTACAATGTAGAACATAGTAAAAATAAAGAAAAACCCTCCAAACTTTTGACTGGTACTGTATCTGCATGATAATGAGCCTATGTGTCCCCATTCAGGAAACTTTGCATATGTTGCAAGTCACGACTTCACAGGAGAGCCGTTTGAACGTAAAAATAATTTTTTGGCAGATATGCCATCACGAACATGTGAACTTTCATGTGCCTTAATAACAAACTTGTATGCCATCTGTAAATATGAAGAAAAAAAAAATGTTAAATTATGAGCCTTGTTGGTTAAGCCAAAGAAAAAGCCAGAGTGGGCTGGACATGCAGAAAATGAGTTTGGATTGGTCTGCCATATTGAAGGCGTATGTCTAATTGAGCTCGTCAGTCTGTGTTGGTAATAAGTGTTGCGGTGGTTCATTTTTTACCTAGCTAGCTAGCTATATGTCTTAAGCTAAAGTGTACTGTTAACTAGCTAGCTAACGTTAGCTGGCTGGCTCCCAAGCGGACATTATTATTCATTTCCCAGAGCTGTTCGCGTTTCTAGTTAGAGCCTAATGTTAGGCAGTGTTGGCACTTTGTTAATGGTTGTTTAGCTAGCTAACGTTAGCTGGCTGGCTCATTAGCTAACATTATGTGACGCGTGTACATCACCCATGGAATATGGCCGGTGTCAGTAAACGTCTGCAAAAAAAGCACAATGTAATTGTTGCCAGCAGAGCTGGTTAGGCTGTTTTCATGTTATCCAGAGGTATACAAATCATGGGCCAGAGCGTCGTGTGCACCCCGAGAGCGAAACAAGATGGGTGGGCCTAAAGCTTAAGAGGGTGTGAACGATGCTGAATTGGTGTAGTCAAAGAAGAGCTCTTCACTAGATACCAACATGTTCAAAGGTGATTTTCTCAAAAGTGAGTTTACAAGTTGATCAACTTTCAAAGCAGAATTACTTTCCCATTGTTCCACAAATGCAGTGTATGATATAGCATTTTGTGGTCTCTACATTTATCCAATGTAAAAAACACCATTTCACATTTTGCTACATAAGACCGAATCCAGGTGGTGAGTCACATGTGTGTGAAAGAGATGAAAGAGATGTTTCAGTAGCCAGTAGGTTGTGTTTTTAAATGAGACAGAAACATATACCATCTACATGAAGCAGTGTAAGCGTCTGTACTTATCCTGCACAATCAGGATCCAGTTGTCCTATGGTCTGTGGGTTTAACTAAGCTTCACAGGACTGTGACAATGGGGCCAGATCAGAAGAGGGCAGCTTCAAAGCAAGTCCCCACCCCCCTTTAAAAGCCTTCCAGCCCGTGAATCATTGAGTCCGTTTTTCTCTTTCTCTGTTACTTAATCTCTTTCGTCGTCTTGGAATCTAGTACTTTTAACATTTCCATACTACTCTTTTTGGTGTTGGAATAAGGAAGACATCACAACACTGCTCTCTCTCTCTTTCTCAGTCACTCTCCCCCTCAATCTCTATCCTTCCACCCTCATATATATATATATATATATATATATCAGGCATGACACTTATATATATATATATATATAAGTGTCATGCCTGGCTGGGCCAGGAGTAGTCCTGGTGATTTACAGGAAAGGTTTACACACCTGTTTGAAGAGGAAGAAAGATGGCAGGAGGCGAGCAGGACAGAAAGTCTTTGTGTGCGACCTCTTCAAGATTTACTGTGTGGAAGCACACACACACGCATGCATGCGTGGCAGCAGACAGCAGTGCTCCGTGTAGTAAATAACTACAACTATTAGACGCTTTATGGCTGTAATTAATGCTTTATGGAGTGCTCGCTTTCTCTAAATGCAGAACTTAAAAGCTTCTAGAAATGGCATGATGGGGAGAGAAAACAAGGAGAGCAGGGGAGGAGGAGGAGGGCTGAAGGGAAGCATGCACAGGAGTGTAATCCCGGAAAAGAAAAGCACATGACGCAAGGCCACATTCCACAAGGAAGCCCTGCATGGGCGAACACTGGCCACTGAGATTGACCCTACCAGTGTTCCTGTGTGATCGTGCTGTTCTGTGTCAGTGAGAGAGGAGCTCAGGTTGGAGACTGGAGAGTGAGAGGCCTACTGGAGCACCAGTGTCTTTGTAAAGGTTAAGCAGACACTGTGTTCGGCCCTTTGGGCTGTGAGCACTCATCAGTCAATAACTGTCTGGGTTTACTTTACACTGCCAATGGAGCGAGGAGACACTGAGGGAGGCCAGGAAGGAAGAGAGAAAGAACATGTGAAAGTAAAAGATGACGAGCAAGGGGCACCAAGTGAATGTAAGACAGTGACAACAGAATCCTCCAGAATGGAATGGAAAAAGGTGAAAGGATACAGAAGGAAAGCTGTTCAGCAAAGACGAGAAGGAGACAGACAGTGAGAGAGCAAGCTCACACTCACCCCTCTCCTCCCAATGCACCATGCAATTAGTAGACCTGTCAGTCTCTCCCATCCCTTATTGAGTTCCCTCCCGTTATATACATTTTCATATTTTTAATCTCATTACTATTATTTGTCCAGAGTATATCTGATCATGGCCCTGTCTCTCTCTCCCCACCTCAATCCCCTGGGCACACACACACATCTGTTTATGTATCCATCCGGGTGGACCAAACATTTGAATCCCATTCAAAATCCTATTTTCCCTAACCCCTAACCCTTAATCTAATCTAACCTGAACCTGTTTGTGTGTGCGCGCGCGCGCGTGTGCAAATTTACCTGTTATGTGTGTCTGTGTGCTGTTCTGCAGGTAAAATCCATTTCTGTACAGGTGCAATACTTTCTCCAACTGAAGCAGCGTCTCATCTATCCCCCATATCAGCTCTCCTGAAACCAACACAGGAAGTAACATTCAGATAGTGCAACACGGTTTCAACTCTACACGTCAAACCAAATTCCACAGAACAAAGGTTAGGACTTATTATTATAGCGACATTAAAGGATACCATTCAACCAAATCTGTGAGGAACAAAAATGGTGTACAATGGCACAGACAAAAGAGGCCCAGCTCAGTCTTTGAACATGGATCAAGGGACATGGGGCAGTGTCTGTGTTTGCTTCCCTTAAAGTAGACACTGATCGGAGGTCGTTAAGCTCTCTGTCTGACTAGGAGAGGTAGGATCACCTGACCCATCCCCCAGTTCGTACACACACGCACAAACACACACAGACGTGCACATACACTAACACACGCACACACAGCCCGCCCACGAGGCTTGCATCTTCACGGCCTGTCGTGTCCCAGTAAAACAGATCTCAAACACCCGGCTGACATACCAGCACTCTGATGAGAAGCCCGATAAGAGGGAGAGGAGTGAGGAAAAGGAAAGAGAGAGCAAAAGGGATGAATATGAGAGAGAGAGAGAGAGAGAGTGTGAGTGAGTGAGATCCATCTCAGGCATATAACATGGATAGCACTGAGCCAGTGTATGTATAGTGGTAGCTGGTAGCTTCGTATCTTAGCAAAACTGTAACTAGTGAGAATCAGAGAGAGGGCACCCACACCCACTGGGCACAACCTGGTTGAATCAACGTTGTTTCAACATAATTTCAACAAAATGTTATGACATTGAATCAATGTGGAAAACTGATTGGATTTGCAAAAAGTCATCACCATACAGACATCTCAGGATTTCTTGTCTCTTTTTCACCCAACTTTTAACCTAAATCCAGTGACATGGTTGAAAGTTTTGTTGATTCACTTCGAATTCAAGTTAGTTGACAACTTAATGAAATGTACACTTTCGTTCAAAAGTTTGGGGTCACTTAGAAATGTCCTTGTTTTTTAAAGAAAAGCACATTTTTGATCATCGAAATGATCATAAATACAGTGTAGACATTGTTTATGTTGAAAATGACTATTGTAGATGGAAACGGATGATTCTTTATGGAATATCTACATAGGCGTACAGAGGCCCATTATCAGCAACCATCACTCCTGTGTTCCAATGGCACGTTGTGTTAGCTAATCCAGGTTTATCTTTTTAAATGGCTAATTGATCATTAGAAAACCCTTTTGCAATTATGTTAGCACAGCTGAAAACTGTTGTGCTAATTAAAGAAGAAATAAAACTGGCCTTTAGACTAGTTGAGTATCTGGAGCATCAGATACTACTCCCTTCCTGTGAACAGCGTTGTACAAGATCTTCAGTTTCTTGGCAATTTCTCATATGGAATAGCCTTCATTTCTCAGAACCAAAATAGACTAATGTGTTTCAAAAGAAAATGATTTGTTTCTGGCCATTTTGATCCTGTAATCGAACCCACAAATGCTGATGCTCCAGATACTCAACTAGTCTAATGAAGGCCAGTTTTATTGCTTCTTTAAATCACCACGTTTTCAGCTGTGCTAACAGAATTGCTAAATTATTTTCGAATGAAAAATAATACACTTGGATTAGCTAACACAACGTGCCATTGGAACACAGGAGTGATGGTTGCTGATAATGGGCCTCTGTACGCCTATAAGAGATATTCGTTTTTATTTATTTAAATAAGCCATTTCCAGCTACAATAGTCATTTACATAACATTAACAATAACATTAACAATGTCTACACTGTATTTATGATCATTTTGATGTCATTTTAATTGACATAATTGACCTAAGTGACCCCAAACTTTTGAACGTTAGTTTATATTTTTAAAAATGTGACATTGAACTGACATCTGTCCCCAGTGGGCACTCACCTGTGGCGTTGACTATCTTGTCCAGTAGGGGTCTTAGAGTGGGTGGGGCACTGTGAGGCAGCAAGTATGTAAAGAAGAACCTGGAAATTTAAATCAACACCGGAGTTTCAAACAAAATAGCTGTATTATTTGGCTTCTGTTCATCTTATTAGTCATAAAGATATTGGTTTGTTTTGTGTATAATTTGTCCTCCGACAAATTAAAGATAAGTTTCGGTGTTCTTCAAGGATTCATTCTAGGACCACTAATGTTTTCACTATATATGCTACCTCTTATGATGTCATTTGGAAACACAATGTCAACTTTGACTGCTATGAGGGTGATATACAGCTGTACATTTCGATGAAACATGGTGAAGCCTCAAAATTGCCTACCCTGGGAAGTGGACGGCGGATAGTTTTCTACTTTTAGACTCGGACAGAGATGCTAGTTTTAGGTTCCAATAAAGAGAGCATGGCGCTTGTAACGCCAGAGTAGTGGGTTCGATCCCCGGGACCACCCATGCACACATGACTGTAAGTCGCTTTGGATAAAAGCGTCTGCTAAATGGCATATATTATTATTAGATCTGTTGTCGGATCTGACAATGAATCTCCAAAGGTGTGTAGTCGTCTCAAATACATTTGTGAAGGACCTCGGTCTTACTTTGGACCTTTATCGATCTTTTGATTAACATAACAAAAATATTTTAATTTTCAGCTTTTTTACGTCTTTGTAACATTGCAAAAATCAGAAACCTTTTGTCAAAAAATCATGCAGAAAAACTATTCCATTCTTTTGTCACTTTAAGATTAGACTACTGCAATGCCATACTCTCTGGCTACCTGGATAAGGCACAAAATAAACTTCAGCTAGTGTAAAATATGTCTGCTAGAATTTTGACTATAACCACGTTTTTTTTATATATAAAAATATATATATATATATTATTCCAGTGCTAGCCACTGGCTCCCTGTTAAAGTCCCCATGCAGTTGTCTTAATCATCACTGTATTTCTAATAAATCACTGTGTGTTTATTTCATTAAAACACTAACTCCAAATATACAAATATGCTTCTTTCAGTCAAATGACCTAGTGGCATGGGTGGAATGATTACTATCTTTCAGTATTCATAAACATAAAAAAAGTCAGTGTTTCTTTATATTTCAGTATTCTGTGACATAGTGTAATATTGGGATGCAATCTCAAAATGTAATACATTTCAACTCTATATCTGACATTTTTATTTTTTAAAGCCCATAACCATGTGTGTGAGGTGTATACTTTTGTTTCAAATTAGATTTCTTTAAGACTACCAAGTAGTAAAAGGTTATCATTTATTTCCCGAGCCTCCTTTTGCCATTGAAATGCTTGGTCTAACCGTTTGCGTGTTGATACAAATGTTAAATATATTTACAGACACAGCCCTGATTGGCGGATAGGATCATCCAGACTCTAGAGCAGGGGTCGGCAACAGGCCAAAACTGACCGCAAGTTGTTTTTTGAGGCCCTCAAGTTTTTGTAAATAACATGTTTTAAAAAATCACCTGGAATTCAACTAAAAATGTATTTGTCACGCCCTGGTCGAAGTATTTTGTATTTATTTTCATGTATTGGGTCAGGCCAGGGTGTGGCATGGGGTTTTTGTATTGTGGTGTGTTTGTCTTGGGGATTTTGGTGGTGGTATTGGGATTGTAGCTTAGTGGGTTATCTAGCAAAGTCTATGGCTGTCTGGAGTGGTTCTCAATCAGAGGCAGGTGTTTATCGTTGTCTCTGATTGGGAACCATATTTATGCAGCCATATTCTTTGAGTTTGTCGTGGGTGATTGTCCTTAGTGTCTTTGTTCCTGTCGCTGTATTAGTTGACAAGTATAGGCTGTTTCGGTTTTCGTTACGTTTATTGTTTTGTAGTGTTTGTGTTATTTCGTGTTTACGTTTGTTTGATTAAATATGGATTGCAATCTACACGCTGCGTTTTGGTCCGACTCTCCTTCACCACACCTAGAAAACCGTTACAGTATTTAATTTAAATCTGTTCACCAAGTATTCCGACAAATAAAAAAAGAAATACAGTGCCCTCAGTAATTATTGGGACAGTAAGCATTTGTTCTTCTTTTGGCTCTATACTTCAAAACTTTGAATTTGAAATCAAACAATGACTATGAGGTTAAAGTGCAGATTGTCAGCTTACATTTGAGTGAAATTACAGTACTTTTTGTACATAGTCCACCCCCCATTTTATATCTTACATTTACATTTACATTTAAGTCATTTAGCAGACGCTCTTATCCAGAGCGACTTACAAATTGGTGCATTCACCTTATGACATCCAGTGGAACAGTCACTTTACAATAGTGCATCTAAATCTTAAAGAGGGGGGGGTGAGGGAATACTTATCCTATCCTAGGTATTCCTTAAAGAGGTGGGGTTTCAGGTGTCTCCGGAAGGTGGTGATTGACTTCGCTGTCCTGGCGTCGTGAGGGAGTTTGTTCCACCATTGGGGGGCCAGAGCAGCGAACAGTTTTGACTGGGCTGAGCGGGAGCTGTACTTCCTCAGTGGTAGGGAGGCGAGCAGGCCAGAGGTGGATGAACGCAGTGCCCTTGTTTGGGTGTAGGGCCTGATCAGAGCCTGGAGGTACTGAGGTGCCGTTCCCCTCACAGCTCCGTAGGCAAGCACCATGGTCTTGTAGCGGATGCGAGCTTCAACTGGAAGCCAGTGGAGAGAACGGAGGAGCGGGGTGACGTGAGAGAACTTGGGAAGGTTGAACACCAGACGGGCTGCGGCGTTCTGGATGAGTTGAAGGGGTTTAATGGCACAGGCAGGGAGCCCAGCCAACAGCGAGTTGCAGTAATCCAGACGGGAGATGACAAGTGCCTGGATTAGGACCTGCGCCGCTTCCTGTGTGAGGCAGGGTCGTACTCTGCGGATGTTGTAGAGCATGAACCTACAGGAACGGGCCACCGCCTTGATGTTGGTTGAGAACGACAGGGTGTTGTCCAGGATCACACCAAGGTTCTTAGCGCTCTGGGAGGAGGACACAATGGAGTTGTCAACCGTGATGGCGAGATCATGGAACGGGCAGTCCTTCCCGGGAGGAAGAGCAGCTCCGTCTTGCCGAGGTTCAGCTTGAGGTGGTGATCCGTCATCCACACTGATATGTCTGCCAGACATGCAGAGATGCGATTCGCCACCTGGTCATCAGAAGGGGGAAAGGAGAAGATTAGTTGTGTGTCGTCTGCATAGCAATGATAGGAGAGATCATGTGAGGTTATGACAGAGCCAAGTGACTTGGTGTATAGCGAGAATAGGAGAGGGCCTAGAACAGAGCCCTGGGGACACCAGTGGTGAGAGCGCGTGGTGAGGAGACAGATTCTCGCCACGCCACCTGGTAGGAGCGACCTGTCAGGTAGGACGCAATCCAAGCGTGGGCCGCGCCGGAGATGCCCAACTCGGAGAGGGTGGAGAGGAGGATCTGATGGTTCACAGTATCGAAGGCAGCCGATAGATCTAGAAGGATGAGAGCAGAGGAGAGAGAGTTAGCTTTAGCAGTGCGGAGCGCCTCCGTGATACAGAGGAGAGCAGTCTCAGTTGAATGACTAGTCTTGAAACCTGACTGATTTGGATCAAGAAGGTCATTCAGAGAGAGATAGCGGAGAGCTGGCCAAGGACGGCACGTTCAAGAGTTTTGGAGAGAAAAGAAAGAAGGGATACTGGTCTGTAATTGTTGACATCGGAGGGATCGAGTGTAGGTTTTTTCAGAAGGGGTGCAACTCTCGCTCTCTTGAAGACGGAAGGGACGTAGCCAGCGGTCAGGGATGAGTTGATGAGCGAGGTGAGGTAAGGGAGAAGGTCTCCGGAAATGGTCTGGAGAAGAGGGGAGGGGATAGGGTCAAGCGGGCAGGTTGTTGGGCGGCCGGCCGTCACAAGACGCGAGATTTCATCTGGAGAGAGAGGGGAGAAAGAGGTCAGAGTACAGGGTAGGGCAGTGTGAGCAGAACCAGCGGTGTCGTTTGACTTAGCAAACGAGGATCGGATGTCGTCGATCTTCTTTTCAAAATGGTTGACGAAGTCGTCTGCAGAGAGGGAGGAGGGGGGGGGGAGGATTCAGGAGGGAGGAGAAGGTGGCAAAGAGCTTCCTAGGGTTAGAGGCAGATGCTTGGAATTTAGCGTGGTAGAAAGTGGCTTTAGCAGCAGAGACAGAGGAGGAAAATGTAGAGAGGAGGGAGTGAAAGGATGCCAGGTCCGCAGGGAGGCGAGTTTTCCTCCATTTCCGCTCGGCTGCCCGGAGCCCTGTTCTGTGAGCTCGCAATGAGTCATCGAGCCACGGAGCGGGAGGGGAGGACCGAGCCGGCCTGGAGGATAGGGGACATAGAGAGTCAAAGGATGCAGAGAGGGAGGAGAGGAGGGTTGAGGAGGCAGAATCAGGAGATAGGTTGGAGAAGGTTTGAGCGGAGGGAAGAGATGATAGGATGGAAGAGGAGTAGCGGGGGAGAGAGAACGAAGGTTGGGACGGCGCGATACCATCCGAGTAGGGGCAGTGTGGGAGGTGTTGGATGAGAGCGAGAGGGAAAAGGATACAAGGTAGTGGTCGGAGACTTGGAGGGGAGTTGCAATGAGGTTAGTGGAAGAACAGCATCTAGTAAAGATGAGGTCGAGCGTATTGCCTGCCTTGTGAGTAGGGGGGGAGGGTGAGAGGGTGAGGTCAAAAGAGGAGAGGAGTGGAAAGAAGGAGGCAGAGAGGAATGAGTCAAAGGTAGACGTGGGGAGGTTAAAGTCGCCCAGAACTGTGAGAGGTGAGCCGTCCTCAGGAAAGGAGCTTATCAAGGCATCAAGCTCATTGATGAACTCTCCGAGGGAACCTGGAGGGCGATAAATGATAAGGATGTTAAGCTTGAAAGGGCTGGTAACTGTGACAGCATGGAATTCAAAGGAGGCGATAGACAGATGGGTAAGGGGAGAAAGAGAGAATGACCACTTGGGAGAGATGAGGATCCCGGTGCCACCACCCCGCTGACCAGAAGCTCTCGGGGTGTGCGAGAACACGTGGGCGGACGAAGAGAGAGCAGTAGGAGTAGCAGTGTTGTCTGTGGTGATCCATGTTTCCGTTAGTGCCAAGAAGTCGAGGGACTGGAGGGAGGCATAGGCTGAGATGAACTCTGCCTTGTTGACCGCAGATCGGCAGTTCCAGAGGCTACCGGAGACCTGGAACTCCACGTGGGTCGTGCGCGCTGGGACCACCAGATTAGGGTGGCCGCGGCCACGCGGTGTGGAGCGTTTGTATGGTCTGTGCAGAGAGGAGAGAACAGGGATAAACAGACACATAGTTGACAGGCTACAGAAGAGGCTACGCTAATGCAAAGGAGATTGGAATGACAAGTGGACTACACGTCTCGAATGTTCAGAAAGTTAAGCTACGTAGCAAGAATCTTATTGACTAAAATGATTAAAATGATACAGTACTGCTGAGTTTTTGTTGGAAAGTAAGGGGTTAACACTGAATATAAAAAAGATCCAATCAGGATTTTTCTTTGCTGGGCTCTGGGGAGATAAATCTAGCTTGCTAAATCAGCCATTGGCTCAGCCATCAGAAACTAGATGAAGGCGTCTGTCATTCAACTGTATTAGATGATGCTACCACCCCTGTGCTTCACAGTTGGGATGGTGTACTTGGTTGGGATGGTGTTCCTCCCCTTTTTCCTCGAAACATAACGATGGTCATTATGGCCAAACAGTTATATTTTTGTTTTATCAGACCAGAGGATTTCTCCAAAAGGTATGATCTTTGTCCCCATGTGCAGTTGCAAACCATAGTCTGGCATTTTTATGACGGTTTTGGAGCAGTGGCTTCTTCCTTGCTGAGTGGCCTTTCAGGTTATGTCGATATAGGACTTGTTTTACTGTGGATATAGATACTTTTGTACCTGTTTCCTCCAGCATCTTCACAGGGTTCTTTGCTGTTGTTCTGGGATTGATTTGCACTTTTCGCACCAAAGTACATTCATCTCTAGGAGACAGAACGTGTCTCCTTCCTAAACGGTATGACGGCTGCGTGGTCCTATGGTGTTTATACTTGCGTACTATTGTTTCTACAGGTGAATGTCAGGCGTTTGGAAATTGCTCCCAAGGATGAACCAGACTTGTGGAAGTCTACAATATTTTTTCTGCGGTCTTGGCTGATTTCTTTTGATTTTCCCATAATGTCAAGCAGAGGCACTGAGTTTGAAGGTAGGCCTTGAAATACATCCACAGGTACACCTCCAATTGACTCAAATGATGTCAATTAACCAATCAGCCATGACATCATTTTCAGGAAATGTCCAAGCTGTTTAAAGGCACAGTCAACTTAGTGTATGTAAACTTCTGACACACTGGAATTGCTATACAGTGAATTATAAGTGAAATAATTGTTCTGTAAACAATTGTTGGAAAAATTATCTGTGTCATGCACAAAGTAGATGTCCTAACCCACTTGCCAAAACTATAGTTGGTAAACAAGACATTTGTGGAGTGGTTGAAAAACGAGTTTTAATGACTCCAACCTAAGTGTATGTAAACTTCCGACTTCAACTGTATTAATGCTAATTCACTTTATTAGTTGTATTTGTAGTTGTAACAGTAGTTTTTATTAGTAGTTGTTCAAAACGGTTTTATGCCGTTAAAAATGTATGTAATTTTTGAAATTACTATTTAGCTGTTATTATAATTATTAGACTGTAGTTGGCATATTATTATTGTTACTAGGTATAGCTTTAGTTTTTTTCATTTGGACACTTGAAAATGAGATGGTACATCTCAAGAGATTTCCTCCTGCAAATGTTTTCATAAATAACATAAATAATCAAGGTATGAAATAATTTACATTTTCAAATACAATCTCTTTTGGGCTTAGTTGTGGTCAATTTGGCAGTGTACCATCCGCTCTTTAAAAAATCATCCCGCGGCTGAATCTAGTTGCTTACGCCTGCTCTAGATCCTACCCCTCTTACCCCTTCAAAGTAGGAGGATACATATGCAAATAAAAGATGACTAGTCATTGGTCAGAACAATCAGATCAGATTGTGATGTCATGTTGTGGGCCAAAAATGCCATCCCACCTGAACATACTTTTTTGTCACTAAAAGGGCATTATCATTACTGCACTGCCCCGTTACGACTAGGGCTGAATTCAAGCCCTTCTTACATACCTACATGGCCCATCCAAAATTTTGCAGGCCCACACACTAAAGATTTCTGGCTACGCCCCAGCACAGGCCTCCTTTCGCAGCAAGCAGCTGGATCGAGGGCTAACTTGTTCCTAGAAGGCGCATCATGTCATGCCAGCCTTTTTTCGCTATCCTCTACTTGAGTGGGTTGAGTCACTGATGTGATATTCCTGTCCGGTTTTGCGCCCCCTCGGGCTCATGCGGTCGGGGAGATCTTCTTGGGCTATGCTCAGCCTTGTCTCAGGGTAGTAATTTAGGTCTGTTGATATCCCTTTGCTGGTGTCGGGGCTATGCTTTGGCAAAGTGGTGGGGTTATACGTTTCTCCCCTTCCGGGGGTAACTTTGGATGGGGCAACAGTGTCCCCTGATCTCCCGTCTCAGTCCCCAGTATCTGACCTGCAATAGTCTGTGTGTCCTATCTGAGTTTGAGTTTTCTTTACAGGGACAATGGACATTAATCAACGTTTCAGTAAAAGTGTTGGTTTTAGCCAGCCGGCTAATTTTCAACAGCCTTCCCTGGGCAGGTTATTTGTATACTGTGTGATCTCAAATTCTCATGTCCTATCTGGTGTCCTGTGTAATGTTAGGCATGCTCCCTCTAATTCTCCTCTCTCTTTCTCTCTGTCTCCTCTCCTGAAGGCTCTAGTTTTGTCTTATCTTGATTGTTGTCCAGTCGTCTGGTGGAATGCAGCAAGTAAAGACCTAGTTAAGCTGCAGCTGGCCCAGAACAGAGCACCACATCTTGCTCTTCATTGTAATCAGAGGGCTGAAATAAATACTATGCATGCCAGTCTCTCTTGGCTAAGAGTTCAGGAGAGACTGACTGCATCACTATAAGAAACATTCATGTGTTGAAAATCCCAAATTGCATAGTCAATTTACACACAGCTCTGACACACACACTTACCCCACCAGAAATGCCACCAGGGGTCTCTTCTCAGTCCCCAAATCCAGAACAAATTCAAGAAAGCGTACAGTATTATATGGAGCCATTATTTCATGGAACTCCGTTCCATCTCATGTTGCTCAAATGAACTGCAAACCTGTTTTTTTTTAAACAGCTAAACAACACCTGTTGTTGTTGTTTCTGTACAGCACTTTGATATATCAGCTGATGTACGAAGGGCTATATAAATACATTTGATTTGAACGCCTCTCGCCTATTTCACCTATTTTGTGTGGACCCCAGAAATAGTAGTTGCTGCTTTTGCAACAGCTAATGGGGATACTAATAAAATACCAAATACCTCCCAGAAGGACCTGAGACCATGCATCCAGACTCCTGGCCTGACGACTCCTGGCTGTCCCTGTACCAGTCCATCTGGTCATGTTGCCGATCCAGTTATGCGACTATGGAACCCTGACCTGTTTCACCGGACGTGCTACTTTTTTTCTCTCTCTCTCTCTCTCTCTCTCTCTCTCTCTCTCTCTCTCTCTCTCTCTCTCTCTCTCTCTCTCTCTCTCTCTCTCTCTCTCTCTCTCTCTCTCTCTCTCTCTCTCTCTCTCTCTCTCTCTCTCTCTCTCTCTCTCTCTCTCTCTCTCTCTCTCTCTCTCTCTCTCTCTCTCTCTCTCTCTCTCTCTCTCTCTCTCTCTCTCTCTCTCTCTCTCTCTCTCTCTCTCTCTCTCTCTCTCTCTCTCTCTCTCTCTCTCTCTCTCTCTCTCTCTCTCTCTCTCTCTCTCTCTCTCTCTCTCTCTCTCTCTATGAAAAGCCAACTGACATTTACTCCTGAGGCGTTGGACTGTTGCATCCTCTATAACCGCTGTGGTTATTTGACCCCGTTGGTCATCTAAACGTCTTGAAGAACGATCTGGCCTTAATGGCAATGTACTCTTATGACCTCCACCTGGCACAGCCAGAAGAGGACTGGCAACCCCTCGGAGCCTGGTTCCTCTCTAGGTTTCTTTCTAGGTTCTTGCATTACTAAGGTGTTTTCCTAGCCACTGCTTCCTCATATGCATTGCTTACTCCTTTGGGGTTTTAGAATGGGTATATCTGTATAACTATTTTTGGGGGAACTGCAGATGTAAAAAGGACTTTATAAATAACATTTGATTGATGTTGATTGATTTCAACAGAACCACTCTAATCATACTATGATTTAACTAATTCAGTGGATGCTGATGTCCCTTTAAATCGGAGGAAGAGCTCATTGTCATGGCTGAGATGCAATTAACCCAACCTCCAATTTCTCCCTCCCCACCAGCCTCCACTGAAATAGTTAGATGATCATTTAATAACAATTGCAGAGGTCTTGCTCCTCCTCACCTGTAGGCGTTGTAGAGGTTGCGCTTCTCGTTGATGCCCAAGCAGCGCCCTCTGCTGCAGGGGAGGGTGAAGTTGCGGGCAGGAAACTCCATGACGCAGTCGGAGGGGGAGCAGGGAGCCTCCTCTGTGCTGGCGTCATCCAGGTCTGTGACTTTGAGCTCCCCCGCCACCAGGACAAATTGGCGAGGCCTGAAGTCCAGCAGGGTGACAGAGCCCAGAGGGGAGTGGGCCAGGTAGTGGAGCAGACGCACTAGACTCAGACAGATCTGCAGCAGAGAGAGAGAGAGAGAAAGAGTTTGTGAGTGTAATGTGTACTGTTCCTTTTATGATTCACTTTTGATTGTTTATTTATTTTCACTTGCTGCGGTCATAGAAACATATGTTTCCCATGCTAATAAAGCTCCTTTGGATTCAGTTGAATTGAGAGAGATGTTGAGGGAATGGTGGCTCCATATCTACATCTGTTCAGGGTACATGAATCTACTTCTGTGCCAAATGTGGAGCCCATATCTTAAAACAGTCCAGTTAGAGTATCCGCCCTGAAATTGTAAGGTTGGAAGGTTTTCGTGTAATTCTGTAGCAGATAAGAGAAATGACAGTGGGGATGAGTCAGTCTGTCATTATTTCCCTGATTCCATCTCTCTATTCCATTGTATTGTTCTCTTTTCCACTGCATTATTCTCTTTGGGGTTGACTGAGAGCAACCCCCCCTCCCCTCTATTTCCTCTGTGAACACTCATAAATCCCTGAGAGAACCACATGAGTCTGTGTGTTTGTGTGTGCCCCTCTCCCATTGTGTGTGTCCAGGGGTCGAGGGGTAAGGGCTGAAAGGGGCAAGGAAACACGTGAAAGGGGCAAGAGAACGCGTGAAAGGGGAATAGACACCTATATTATACAGACTATAAACCAAACATCTACGTTCCCAAGAGCAGAGAGGGGAGTGAGACAGAGGGAAAAGAGGAGGAGAGGAGGAGGAGCTGAACAGCTCATTTCTTTTCAAGCGAAACAAAAGCTGTTTTTAATGTACTGTGGATTAAGTGTGAGTGGGAGAGGTGAGACACAGAGCACTCAGGCGTGAGTTAGGGGCTGGAGTCTCTAACCCTAGTGAAGTAAGAGTAGTGCAACACTATGTTTAAATGGGCAATTTGCAGTTGCTACATACATTTTTGGACTTATAAATGAATTGTTGGTATATATAAAAAACACTGTACAGGCTCAAAACATGGTAAAAACGTTCATGTTGATATCATGGATGGTCGGTCCTTGCATCTATAGTTCTGTCTATGAATTTGGGAGTGGTTAATTTCTCCAGCACCATCCCTCAGCTCCCTACCGAAACAGTGGTGAGGAATTAGCGTTCTTGCTGTTTCAACTGCTGATTGCCCCTTTAAATACTGGGTAATTGTTTTATTGATTTGATTCATAGCCATAGGTTTTCTCTATTCTGTCATTCTATTTGACCATACTGCGTATTGTAAATACTGCAATAAAGGTGTAGATAGAATGCATCTATAATTTATAATTTCCATAAATGTAAATGAGCCTGACGTGAAGGTTGACAGACAGACTGCTGGGTGGGTGTGGTTAGTGAGGATGGAGGGGTTAAAGGGGATATGGGTGTGTCTGTCTCACTGACAGGGGCTGCAGGCCAGGGCCATCAAAGCCTTTGTCAACGCTCACAGGAAATGGTTACAGACCTAAATGGAGCATTTGAAATTCAGTGGCTTTACAGCGCGCCTCCCCAGAGTCTATTAATGCCTCATACGAATTGCAAATGCTCAGAGAAAAAGCATATTTTTCTTTCATTTCGCACTCCACATTTCAAGGGAAGGATCTTGGGTGACCTGACACTTATGTTGTGGGGAAACAAAGGAGCAACCAAGAAAACAGCACACACAGATGCTGCATGAACACACACCGCACACACAAGATCCAGAGATAGTAAGTGGTGACACTCCATTCAAATAGTATTATTATATTTTAGGTAATAAAAATGTAAAAAATAATCATCTCATTGAATTTGTCTAACCTCATGCTCTGTTATTGCATTACGGTAAAATCGAGTTACATGGACAAAACCAAGACATCTTGTTTGAAATGCAATGGTTTCTCTCAAAGCTAGACAAGTAATTTTTCACTGTGCTTCAGATCCACTGAGTGAACCACAAAGACATTTACAGAGCCATTCAAAGAAAAGCAACTGATTTCTACGTGCAACTTAAAGTTATTTAAACGCTGTTTCTATCAGACTTACAAAAAGGAACGAGCACTAGGAAGGAGTCTTTAAAAGCATGGTCGCGGTTTAAAAGTGGGAATTACTTACATTTTACTTGTACTAAGCCAGCGTTTCCCAAACTCGTTCTCGTTTTGTTTTTTTGCCCTAACACTACACAGCTGATTCAAATTATCAAAGCTTGATGATTAGTTGATTATTTGAATCAGCTGTGTCCTGAGGACCGAGTTCGGGAAACCCTGCACTAAGCACTGGGTATTGTTCTCTGTGGAAGTACTCACAGGCTTGGAAACCCGTGTGGCTATCATTAAAGGCCCAGGAAATCAAAGTGGAAAGTTATCTCAGTCGTTTTAAGATGAGGGAGGACAATTTTTGTATTTTTAATGAGCATGTACTTATTTATATTAGCTACAGCATACTGGATAACTGTCATTCATATTCCATTCAGCCAGCTCAATGTAACATCGATTGGTTTAGGCTACTACATGATACTCAAATTTTCCCTGTACCCATCATAAGGTTGCTACAAGCTAGGAGGTTGAGGGAAAAGGTAATCAGACAGTGACACATTCAATACCACCTTGCACACTATTTACTGCATCTAGCTGATCTAGGGTGTGTAATCATTAGTCGGAAAGTTGCAAAGGTTTCTATTGGACAAATTCAGTTATGTTTTCACCGTTTTTTTTTCTCCAGTTTTGTTCCATTTAAGAAATGTTTTTCAAAAGACTTCGGCAGAATGAATACACCCCTGATCACCCGCAAACACAGTTCACTTTCATAGAAACCTTTCCAAACCAAACCTTCATACCACATCCAAACAGCATCATTACTTTGATCTTTATATAATTCCTTCTCGCATCTACGCGGTCTCATCTCACCTTTTCACTTTGCTTCACGTTAGGCTCTTTAACTTCCCCATGCCCAATTCCAAACCCACCCCTAGCCCTACCCCCTAGGCACATGTAAAAATCTGAAAGGATTGCATAGATGTAACTGATATGGAAGCTCAAGGCACTTAAGGAAGCCCAAGTCCTATCAGAAGGCATTGTGAAGCTATTACTATATATATATATATATATATATAGTAATAGCTTCACAATGCCTTCTATATATCCATTTCTTTTCTGGTCCATGCCTAGAGATATAGGTTGATTTGAAATTTGGCAATAATCTTTCCCACCCTGTATTCATCATCACAAAACGTTTGTGATGAAGGATCTCTCAGTAGAAGAGCTGACTGTCTCAGTGAATCTCCTCCAGTCTTGCCAGTGAGGAAAGGAAGAAAGAGAGAAAGGAAGAGAAGAGAGGAGGGGATAGAGAGAAGAGAGGAAGAGAGCACTTGCTGGTGATTTCATGCACCGAAGCTCTTTCATCCTCTGTGTGGCAAGCGGGTGGACACTCCCCCGGCCACATGAAGCAATAGGAAATAATTAGAGCGCGGCTCTGTGGCGATAGTGATCGGCAGACCCGGCCCGGGGGCCCAGGCGGCACACAGGTCCATGTTACCCAGCTAGGGAGGCAGGAAACCGAGTAGGAGAAGGGCCCTGGCTCTGGAAATACCATCCGCTATACCAGTAGTGTCCCTATAAACCAGGTTAACCAAGCCCATGTTTCAGCTAATTCGCTCTACATTCCGAGTCAGCCTGCAATGGGTTTGAGTCACAGGCCTTAGTATCTACTTACGCATGTGACCTACCCTCAGTCCCTCAGTAACACCTACCAGACTTCAGCCTATTCTGTTGACTCATACATGTTGCACTCTATTCAGTGAGAGAGAGGATATCACCAGACGTTGACAAGATAATGATCATGTCAATATAGCAATTTGATTAAAACCCTGTTTTAAGTGAGTGCTTAAGTGAAATGTGTGTGTTGTCCGCTATAACACTCACCCTGAAGCGTTCCTCCCAGGAGGTCTGCAGTAGTTGGATCATCTCCAGAGGACTTCCCAGCTCTGTGATGGCTGTCACCGTGTCCTGGATGTCATTGCTGTCTTGGTAGCAGTAGCCGTACAACTGGAGAGGACACCGAGAAACACTGGTTCTTCATCTATACACACACGATATATACACTGAGCGTACAAAACAGTAGGAACACCTTTTTATAAATTGAGTTGCACGCCCTTTTTGTCTTCAGAACAACCTCATTTAGTCGGGTCATGGACTCTACAAGGTGTCAAAAGCGTTCCACAGGGATGCTGGCCCATGTTGACTCCAATGCTTTCCACAGTTGTGTCAAGTTGGCTGGATGTCCTTTGGGTGGTGGACCATTCTTGATACACACGGGGAAACTGTTGAGCGTGAAGAACCCAGCATCGTTGCAGTTCTTGACACACTCAAACCGGTGCGCCTGGCACCTACTACCATACCCCGTTCAATAGCACTTAAATCTTTTTTTCTTGCCCATTCACCCTCTGAATGGCACACAGACACAATCCATGTCTCAAGGCTTAAAAATCCTTTAACCTGTTTCCTCCCCTTCATCTACACTGATTGAAGTGGACTTAACAAGTGACATCAATACGGGATCATAGCTTTCGCCGGGATTCACCAGATCAGTCTATGTCATCATGCAAAGAGAAGGTGTTCCTAATGTTTTGTACACTCCGCGCAAACCTGAGCCGTCAGTGACAAACAATCTCATTCGGAAGATTGAATTACTGTACGTTGCATTCTGATGTTTTTAAAATGAAAACGCAATGAGACATGCGAGAGCTTTGGCACTCATTAATGTTTCTTTTGGTCGATTGAAGTAGTTTACTCTCCTCTTTCTTGCTATGGTAAGCGCCTCCTAGAGATGCCGGCCCTTTGCTTGCATAAACATTTGTGTAAGATAATTTGTGCCAGAAGAACTGGTTAAAATAAGTGGGCATGAAATTCAATCTAAAAGCATAACAACCAATACGGCTGTCAACCATATCATCGGGGAAAACACTGACTATGCAAAACAGAGAAGGTGGCATTGCATGTTGTTTATTGGTTAATAAAAGGCTTTTACAAGTGAATGATGTGAGAATGTAGCATTGTCTGAGAGTAAAGTAGTGGAGGCTTCATACTCTCTGAGGGTGACTACTGCGTGTTAGCAGTTTGGGTGTGCCTGTGAAGAGCGATGCAGAGACATTTTATAGCGGTGCTGTGTGATGGGAAATGTGAGGTGCCCAGTGGGAGGAGAGGAGGGGCCTGTGGGCAAGGCTGGCAGAGTGGCCCCTCACCCCACCACTGGGTGCAGCATGACAAACACATGAAGAAGACTGCTCTTAAATCAGCCCCTTTTCCTTGTGCAGTGAGAAAAGCATGTATGAATTGAGTTCAGTTGAGGTTAAGTTTTCGAGTGTTGTAGAGTCTCTTTATTTCGCTCTGTAAATGTTCTGTTGAGTATGTGAATCTAAAGTGCATTTTTGCAGCAAAAGAAGAATGGTGTTTATTTTTTATACTGCCATCAATGCAGGACTAACACCTCTTTTTGGAGTGAGTCTGTGTGTGTGAGTGAGTGAGTGAGTGAGTGAGTGAGTGAGTGAGTGAGTGAGTGAGTGAGTGAGTGAGTGAGTGAGTGAGTGAGTGAGTGAGTGAGTGAGTGAGTGAGCGTGTGCGTGTGTGCGTGTGTGTGTGCGTGCGTGTGAGATTGCCCTTGGCAATGCCAGAGAAGCTTTCCCAGGGGTTGGAGTGTACGGAAAGTTTTGTTATCTGAGATTGAATTCACAGTAATGACTATTATCAGCACACGCCATCTCCAGGCTGTGTGTACTGTATGCACCACGTCTGCAGCCAGTGCTGGAGTTGTTGGTATTGTGTGCAGCGGAGGAGGCATTCTTCTGCGAACACGACGGCATCAGGGCAGTGTTTTCCCTCCATGTCAGACTAGACTCATTGGCAGCTAAGGCTGCCCAGAGTGAGATAGCAGCTGTACGCATGCTGGGGCAGTGTTTGTGTTTGCTTTGAATCTGGTGCCATTTTGTCTGACTGAGGTTCAGAGGTCACCCACCTCGGTCGTTTGATAATGTCTTTTTACTGAGAAAGGCATGACCTCATTGAAGCGTTTCAGAGAAATATGACACCTGTGCAAATGTATTTATATATTTCTGCAAAGGGATTCTGAACGGTTCGGTTGTGAGTGCTGTTCTGAGTTCAGAATCTATTCTGTTATTGTGAGTTCAGGTTCTAGATGTGTCTCTGTTTCCTCTGTACATAGAGGTTTATCTAAGTTGCATCTTTGGATGGGTGTATATAGAGAATGAGAGAGCTTGGCCTTAGTGAAAAGGCTGAGAAAATCTGAGGTGAGGTAAGTGTGAAAAGGCAGGCACGTTAGGAGCCAAGACTATTAGGCTAACCTCCTGGCAGTTCACCACTTTCCCGGCCAGAGGCAGGAGTGAGTCAGCATGCCATAGCACAGCATGGCCTCACCGGGAACAGAGAGGGGGGCCAAGGGCCAGGGCCACAAACACACACCAGCCCAGGGACCAGTCACACTCACACAGGCCAAACCCCCACTGGCCAGTTGGCTGTACACACAAGAAGTGAGTTGAAGGAAGGTTGGAAGGTCTCTCTGTTCTTACTAAACTAAATGTAGGGTAGCGGGAACGTGCATTTCAACTGAGACCGGTTAATAATGCTGAGAGTTGAAGATGGACAAAGAGAATGAATCCATGCAGGTTCTGCTTGAGGTGAGGCCGGGTAACCAGGGTAGCGGTCAGAGTGAGACAGGTCTAGCAGCCAAGAGGGGGGTGCTGCTGCTGGAACGGTTGCCCTGCTCGAGTAGCAGATGAAATAGTCGAGAACATATGCGATGCGCGTCATAATATGCCAACGCACCGGTGCTCCACAAAAGCATTTCTGTGTGGGGCATTATTCATGTGTAAATAAACGCCGGGGTCGGCAGGGCAGTTAACCCAGTCACCACACGCTCTTAACGAAGGCCTCCTGGCCCCCGATCAAACCGGCCCCGGGGAGGACATGTTTGTCCAGAGGTGAAATCCCCAGCATCTGCCAGAGCCCAGAGCACACCGCTGCTCTTCAGTTGGACAGGGTCACTGCAGGACTGAGGGGTCAGTCAAACAAGAACACCTCTATCATACCAACCGGATTCTCTCTGGATCTCTGCTACGGACTGGGTGGGGACTTACTGTAAAGCCCGGTACAAAAAGTAGAGCTTTTCATTTCACTCACAAATCGGGTAATAAGTAACATACTTTGAACTATTATTCATGACATTGTGTGAATTGCATGTTTGAAGTGTATCCATGTGCAGCGTAGGGGTTTAACTTAGTGCTCGCGTGCGTGCGTGCATACGTGTGTGTTTGTCCTTGTGGGGACCAGAAGTACTCACGAAGATAGTAAAACAAGGGGACATTTTGCCGTTCCACAAAAGGAAAAAGGCTATTTTCGGCATAGGGGTTAGGTTTACAGTTACAATTAAGGTTAGGGTTAAAATTAGGGTTAGTTTAGGGATTTCGGGTTAAGGTTAGGGTTCATGTTAGGGTTAGGTTAAGGGGTTAGGGTTAGGTTGAAGGAAAATAGGATTTTGAATTGGAATCAATTGTTTAGTCCCCACAAGGAGTGTTAGAATTAGAATAAGAGTTCGGTAGCAGCAGTTTGTGTGTGTGTGTGTGTGTGTGTGTGTGTGTGTGTGTGTGTGTGTGTGTGTGTGTGTGTGTGTGTGTGTGTGTGTGTGTGTGTGTGTGTGTGTGTGTGTGTGTGTGTGTGTGTGTGTGTGTGTGTGTGTGTGTGTGTGTGTGTGTGTGTGTGTGTGTGTGTGTGTGTGTCGAATGACATTAATGGTTGGATTTGGTATGCCTTGTTTTAATCAGAGACTTGGACCAAGTGCAACTGGCAGAAAACCCTCTGTCATTTTCCTTTTCCATGAGAATTGATCCTAGTACATTAGATGGACTTGATACTCATAATGCATTAAATAGAGGAGGGTGAAATTGTTAAAACCGTAAGTTTGGGTGCATAAAGGGGTTTAAACGTTTTGAGTTTCGATGATTACACACTCCGTTTATTACATCTTTCCCCTTATATAATTTGCATGACTTCATAGGGTTGAAAACAAAGTCTGGAAGCGAGCGTTCTGGAAGACAATATGTATGACTGCTAACTTAGTACTTTTTGGATGACTGTAAAATCTACCAAATTCTTTTTTTTTTTGCTGAATTTGGTGCCTTACATCCTCAACGAAATAGGGAAGGAAGCATATGGAAAAAGACAAAAGTTTGTTGAGTAAGAACTCTCACCGACTTGTTTTCTCCAACCGCTCAGTAAAAATAAACAACATTTTAAAAACGGTGTCGTAGGAGAGGGCAGCACACAAGGTGTTTTGCGGAAAGAATTTACTCCCAATACTCAATATTCACCTTCTTATTTCCTCCTTAAACACATCACGGGGTTTTGTCAAATCAATACCTGACCTTCAGACTACCAGTTAACAGGAGCTGAGCATGTTCTCAGAGTGAAATAAAGGGGAGAGGTTGCAGAGCTTCAACTAATGCAAATGATGTGGGAGACTCGCTGGCCATATCAAATAATGTTTCACACCAATGTCACTTCATCCGGTCAAATTATTGTTCACATTTCTCTTTTAAAACAGGGGGGACTTTTTTTCATGTTCTATGAGCACATGCACAACAGCCCATATTCAACTTCAAAACTGTACTTTCCTTGACTTTCTTTATCTGTTATGACGTGCATGTATTGTATATTCCTCGGAAGGTTTCAGAGCAAGAAGACGAGCAGAAATGTCCTATGTTTATGTGGTGACGGTCTGGGGTTCTGGGGGTCATGAGGGCACCCTGCTCTCCATGTAGAGTGTGGGGGCTGCAGGGCTGCTGAGCCCCAACATACCCTAGGGGTTGATCAGAAACAGGGCTGAGGGCTTAGCGAGGCAGGGCAGGCCCAGGACAACAGTTATCTGGCGTTCTCTTTTCTCCCCAGCTTCCTTCCCAAGGAAGACGGAGGTTAAAGTGTTAACCCCGGGCTTAATTGCAACTCTGTCTCCAGTCCACTCATCCTCAAACTGACCCCAAGGCCCACGGACACCCAGCGTTCACATTAACACAACCTGGTTACTGATTCCCCAAACTAACGGAGGAGATCTACTGAGCAGGCCCTGGGGGAGAGAGGGAGAGGCTGACAGGCTTGTGTAAACATAATCCAGCTACACAGCCAGAAACCCTGCAGCAGCCCAGAGGTCCCACCACTCTCAGATCATTTGTATCCACCACGTATACTTCCGCTGACAGGTAGCCCTTTACATGCATGTCATTAAGTAGACACTCATATCCAGAGGGAATGGATACATTTTCATCGTTTTTATTTGTATTTTCGTCCATACTGGTCCACCATGGGGACTCGAACCCACAACTGTGGTGTTGCAAGCGCCGTGCTCTACCAACTGTGCCACACGGGCCCTCCTCCCCTCCTTCCCTCCGTCCCGCACACCCCTCAGTCCGGGCAGGCAAGCAGCCCCCTCTTGTTATCTCCCTCACCGATCAGCTCAAATTCATATTGTTCACACTCGTTCTAACATGGACGAGGGCATAGAAAGGCGGAGGGCGCCTGCCGTGCGTGCTGGTGTAAGAAACATGTGTCCACAATCCACCTCCCAGTCAGTCGCCCGCTACTCCTCCCCTCTTCACAGGAGCGTCCCCCATCTATCCTGGACAAGCAGTATCAGTCAACATGACTATTGACACCAAACGTGTGCTGAGTGAGGAGAACAGAGATGAACTGCTTTGGTTTCTACCTCTGATCCCACTCTCTCCAGTGAGAGAGCATTGAGCCTCTGTCTCCTCCTCTCATACTGAGGACTGGCCAGAGGCAGACACTAACCAGACAGTGTGCTGTTGACTGTTTTGCTCAGACAGAGCCAGACTTCATTACTCTAACAGGATATATTGGATCAGCAGAGCTGGACATTAAATACTCTTTGGGATACTAAACATACAAAAACGTTTACTTGCAATCAACCAGTTGTTTAGTTTGCGCCATTTTTTTTTTGTAAATGATGCATTGATGTCAATGGGAGATTTACGTGAAAAATATTGTTATACATACAGATCTCAAGTTATGATTCTAAAGTCAAATGAATATCAACCTAAGCCAGCTAAAATAAACATTTGTTTTAGTAATGGAGATATTGCTCTAATTCAGTCTTAAAGTTAATACATGATTTATTCCAGTGATTTATTCTTTCTACGGCTAGTGGAGCATGCCAGTTAACTTTACCCTAGAAGTCATTCAGGCATTTTTCCTGGTGCACAAAAAAAGTACATGTATTAGCCTTAAGGCCAGTGTGCTCATGTTCATAGAGGAATGAAAAGGAAATAATATTTTCCCTATGATTAGAGAGAGAAATTCCATACCATTTCCAGTTTATGTTGACATTTTCTAAAGCAATTCCTGTAATCCCTCAATGTAGCTTCCATGCCAGAAAATGAATTTTGTTATTTATGTTTATCCTGAAATAAATCATCTTGGTATTATTCGCTTATGACAACGATGATAGAGTGGGATAGCCAGAGTGCACTTTCCAGTCACACAAATGCTAGTGTGTGTGTGTGTGTGTGTGTGTGTGTGTGTGTGTGTGTGTGTGTGTGTGTGTGTGTGTGTGTGTGTGTGTGTGTGTGTGTGTGTGTGTGTGTGTGTGTGTGTGTGTGTGTGTGTGTGTGTGTGTGTGTGTGTGTGTGTGTGTGTGTGTGTGTGTGTGTTACACTGTGAATAGCCAGAAAAGTCTGAGTGGACACACAAACCCCAAAAGTATATATATTTTTTATGTACACAAATAAACACTCCTGTATTACAGTCAATGTTAATGTAAGTCTGTACCTATCACAACACGGACTAGTAAGTGTGCGATGAGAGATGGGCAGCAACTATATTGCTACCCCCCTGACTCCGCAACGGAACTTCTATAACGAAAATAACTTCCTATTGATGAATAAACCAAGTAAAACATTAAATGAAGTCCAGATGTATTGACATGCTGTAGTGACATGTCGTCCCCCTGTTCAGTGCAGTTGTCAAAAAAGAATGTCTGGTCATAGCTTGGCCATCCAGTTTTGAGGAGAGTTTTGATATGAGTTAATACTGTGAAATATCTTATTATTGAATGTAAGTCAATTGAAAGACACCCAGTTAGTTATAAGTCAAAGATTGAAATAAGTTACAACAAAAAAGGGATAAAGGCCTAACTCTCCATAGCCTTACTAATGAGGCCTAACTCCCCATAGCCTTACTAATGAGGCCTAACTCCCCATAGCCTTACTAATGAGGCCTAACTCCCCATAGCCTTACTAATGTCTAAAAATGTCAAGAAAAAAAAGAATGTTTTACGTACATTGGTTTTATATGTTAATTTTGTATTTTAATTCAAGGTTAATGTGGGTTTAACATTGTTTGACAATAACATGTGCTTTACAATAATACACATTTTATAAGGGTGTGATATTGTTTTATTGTTTGCAATTTAAATCTCGATAAGAATGTACACTCCCTCTAAAGCTTCATACAGGGTAAATAACTTGATTACAGGCCAGATATTCACCTATATCCTAGGCTAAGGTATCATTCTTAAAATGTTTCTACATTCACCATGCAAACAAAAAGATCAAGTCTGATAGAAGCGACTCAAAATAGGTATGACACATTTAGTTTAAATAGATATCTTCCAGTTTGACTGTGCTAACAAAATACTTATGTATAGCAATTCTGATCAAAAGATCACAAACTTATAATATTGTCCAGAAAATTATTTTAGGGAGCATAACTGATTACATGTATTGTATTTTAATAAATGTTCTGTATAGACTATTTGGCTACTCTCTTGGTTCTGTTGTACCATCCTATAAAACAGTCGGTATATCTTGAAAACGTGACACTTTTTACTTGGTTTAAAGTGCAACTATTGTTTTACCTTAAATTAGCCGACCTACGTTTTTATTGTTATAATAACTAGCTTACACTTGAATTCAAAAACAAAACGGCACGTTTTGCACTGGTTTGATGACTACTTATCTATCTATCCAGCAACAGTTGTGATCAAAGAATGAAATGCCCTCGACAATGTCGTTTGGATTGCTGATGTTTGGATATTGTAATTGGGCCTCATGCGGTACACATTACAGTAAAGCACAGACTTAGGCCTATATGCTGTAGCCTATAAATGCCACTGTAACCAGTACCTCAAGGCCATATATTTTCTCAAACAGTAGCCTAACATCTGAAACATTAGAAGAACATTCTTCAAATATTGGCCCTACCTATATCGGACAATGTGAGATGCTTGAGTATAGGCGTGCAACTGTTACTGTGCATACATCTAGGGATACGTGTACAGGCATTACTATTTGTAGACCTACATTGTAGGCCTATGTGGATTATACATGCTTTATTAGTGTGGATATTGATCAGGCTATTTGGCCTAGGCTACTTATCTCCGTCTGAATTGTAAAATCGTCCTTTACGCATGCATGCACTTATATTGGTGATGTTATAGACAAGCTGCTTAAAGACGCGCTGTTAATATAACGTAATAAAAAGGCCTTCTTACTTTTTTTTACACAAATGTATTATGATTTACCCGCGTATCGGTAGGCGACGCCACAGATCTGGTGTAAATGCAAATAAAATACAAGGTAATATGCGGCAAAGCCTCGGGCGTCTCACCACTCACCGGCTTGTGTACCATGCAGATCCAGCAACCCGCTGAACGGCTTAACATCGACAGAGTAACAATGAAGCGATGGCGCTCATTCAACTCTAAACTATTCATCAGCCACTAAACGGACAACACATCCTCCAAATAGCACTATTAATAATAGGCCAACCATGCACTTATTTCATGTTGCCTATTATGTTTTCACTGCACCCTGGACTTCTCAAGTAAACTCGTGGAAGTGGAATACACACCAATTTCCTAAGTGTTCAACCCATGTGTCACTTTTGACACGCCGAGAGGCTTAATGTAACGTTTCACACCTATGGTTATTCAGTCATTGGGGAAAGAATGATTCATGGTTTGGCTGTTGGTATAAGACAAAATGGCAATTAACTAACTTCGATACTGCGTAAAGAGCACAAATGGGGTTAAATTTGAAGTCAAGCTTATAAAGTTATACAAGTTATAACCAAATTAATGGATTTCAGATAAAATCCTTTAGGCAATAGGCAACAAAAACAAAGATATACTACATCTTAAATAGGTATGTGTGTGATATTAGGCCTATGGCTAAATAAATAATTGTGCAACAGAAATGGCTAAAAGACACCGATCAGTAAGGTATGAATTTGTTAGCTAGCCTAGATATAGATTACCTTCAGAATGTTGGGGTGCTGTAGCCTTTCCATCAGCGTCATTTCTTTCACTATTTTGAAGGACGCCAGTCTGTAGCAGTCTCCAGGTGAACCATATTTCTTTACGCAATTTTCCATATCGTGTCCCCCGAAATCCACTGATTTCAGAGCCACCGACAAGCTGTTGTTGAGAGACGCCTTGTAGACAGCCTTTGTGTAGCCTGAGCCGAGGTACTGAACATTGGTCACGTTGTCTATGCTGCTGCAGCCAAGCATCCGAGTACCGTTAACGCTGCTCAAAGTCATAGTGAAATCTTTCCGTGATGCTGTGGGCACGTATATGGAAGGTGAAAGTCGATTTTGAAAATGCGTCTGTCGGTTTTCGGTTCGCTCAATTACTTTGATAGGGTCCCAATTGTCCCCTGGCTCTGAATCCATGAGCCTTCGTCTCTCCAGCTGGCGGACTGGGTCTCCGGTGCCAGACCCATGTGCTTGGCGCTGACGGTACCGCACAACCTCATCGAATCTTTCTCGTATCTGCAGCAGAAGGTCCTGATGATGCCTGCTTCCTACGGCAGGTTTACTATTGGACTCGGCCACAGCTTCAGTGACTGACTCGCCGACTTGAAGCTGCGAATCGCCTGTAACCTGCTGCTGTTTTTCGTGGTAGTACCGATGTACTCTATGGTCGTGGTTCTGATGGTGCTCAAACCCTGGTATATACAGCAAATTCATCAGTGTACCAAGGAAGAAGGCAAGACAGAAGCCTGCCGCAACCACTATCCTTCTGCGCTTCATTGTGATCAGTTGTATTAATACCATTAAAATAGGTCTGTTTTCGCCTCCAGCCCCCGCCTAGCAGTCTACCACCTCTGTAGCCTTGCCCGGAGTCCACCGTTCTATCGTGCGCGTCAGAACTTAATGGTATACTGATGCCTCGAACGATGCCGAATGCGCTATGATCACGTCTTCATCTTGATTATGATTTATGCAGCCAAGCAGGTTGAAGATCCTCCCCATATAGGGTTGATCATGGTGATACACTTGCCTTCACAGACTGCAAAGCCCACCACTTATGTAGCCTATGCGCGCATCAGGCAGGGGTCCTCTCTCGTAGCCTACTAGAAGCCCCCTGAGCGACTGAACAACCGTGACGCCACTGTGATTGACAGCATACGTATATCATGCAGCTGTGAGCACTGTAGTTCTTCAGGCAGTGCGTTTTCATTAGGGTACGTCTTACATAGAACATTTTACAACCACACTACCCATGGTGCAATGTGAAAAATCCATACACTGGACACTGATTTCCAACAAACCAGCAGCTGTGGGGCAGTGTTTGAGGGTTCTTCGAAATGCCTTTTCGAGTAATGGCACGCGCAAAAGCTGACCACTGAAGCGAGTGATGAAAGCGCATTAGTTGATTGATGGACATTAATAATAATATCTAGTATTGCTCTTGATGGATGAATCTTATTTTAAATCACAATTTTGAATGGCTAGGCTTATATGTGTTTTAAATATAGACTTAATTTAATGGTTTGCGAAATCCTTTCTAATAGGGGCCTACGCCTCAGCAAAATAAAATGGGATGCCTAGTCAGTTGTGCAACTGAAAGCATTGAACTGAAATGTGTCTACCGCATTTGACCTAAACCCTCAATCAGAGAGGTGCAGAGGGTTGTCTTAATCGACATTCACGTCATCGGCGCCCGGGGAACAGTGGGTTAACTGCCTTGCTCGGGGGAAAACGTCAGGTTTTTACATTGTAAACTCCGGGATTCGATCTAGCAACCTTTCGGTTACTGGACCAACGTTCCTACCTGCCAGACTACCTGGCCACTCCTTAATATAAGGCAATTGGTTATGTCATCCATATTATAAATTGGTACCTATCTCGTAGATGTTATTCTGATGGTCTATTGTTACACAACATGACAAGTAGGCAAGTTGAAATGTTTTCAATGAATAATGAGCATTGCCTTTAGAAGAGACAACAAACATTTTGAGCACAATGCTTTTCAGCAAGTATTGCATTTAGCTAACACTTTTGGATTGCTTTAAATCTACAACCTCGGTTTTAAATTGATAGAGAAGTTCAGACTCCTTGCAGGATGAAGTTATGCGAGCCCCTCTGTTACTTGGAAAGAAAAATGTGTATAATTATGTCTCTGGGGTCTGAGAAGTAAAACTAAATTAAAAGCAGACATTACAAAAAAAATAAGCTGTATAAATAATCAAATAATAGGCTCCAATAAGGCTTTGTTCAACTCGGCTGAGATAAGCATTCCTCGAATGGAATCTCATGTTAGCCAGCACCCCCGCCTTCCTAAATAAATCCCGTGGTGTTTGTCTACTGTAAATACACTGTAGCAGTGCCAGCGACGTTAAAAAAAAAATAGCCACGACCCCTCTTTAGTGGGCCCAAACAAGAGAGTTCACGCAGAGGTCTCGCTCTCTATTGTGGTAAACAATGACGAACTTTAAAATAATGTTATTAATAATGCCCTCGATTTTTTTTATTGGATTACTTTAATGACAAATTAGTTATTTCTGGTGTTGCAGAGGCGAGACCGAGCGACCTCTAATAATGACTTCGTTAGGCCAAAAAAAATCGTCAGGATGACGCGGCGAGACCAGTCTAAACCCTGCTGGGTCTCCGGATAGTGTAGACCTGAATGCTAGTGACACGTCTATCCATCAAACCCACATTACCATGCTGTTAGCAACTAATTAACACATACAATCAACCTGGAAACTGAACAAACAAAGCGGAGACAGCGGGGCGCAGCCGCATGAGGAGGGGGTAGGGGGGCTTATAGCTTTAGTTCATATATATTAGTCTCGGTTTTAAAAAGGTCAGAGTAGTGTCAAAATTATTATATTACATACTATTATATTATACTATATTAGCCTACATTATATATTAGGAACAATTGGGCCTTTTTGACAGATTTGTAAGGATATACCTCATTATAGTAACTATACCTATACCACTGTATCCCACACCAAATTGTTTAGTGTATGGAGCTGTTCTTAATACTTTAAGACTGTTTTTGTCCAAAAGTGGCATGGCTGTAGAGAAGAGTTGCTTAGGAGGATGATAATTATACATTCTGACAATAATAGTGATTTATAGTAATAATAATAATTAAATAATTAACAATTTGTGTATTTGACGTTTCTTTTTCTTTACTTTTACACAGTGATTGCATTCAATCATTGTTATCTGGTCATATAAATGGCTCATTAGAGAATGATTGGTTACACTTATCTAGGCCTATTTAGCAAAGTCATCCTTACATTGTGATGTAAATGATATATTTTTTTAATTGAACCTTTATTTAACTAGGCAAGTCATTCTTCTTTACAATGACGGCCTACCCCGACCAGGCCAGACCTGGACGACGACGCTGGGCCAATTGTGCGCCGCCAGGGGACTCCCAATCACGGGCGGATGTGATACATCCTGGATTCGAACCAGAGACTGTAGTGACACCACTTGCACTAAGATGCAGTGCCTTAGTAAATACATATTAGTTCATATTTAGGCCTATTTTTGCAGCTCAACTGTCAACAAGTGTTGACTTGTGCAAGATAGCCTAATCACCATAACGCACTGACACAAAACGTTTACAATTGTTTCTTTGACTGGATTTTAGAGTAGCAGGAGTGATGTGTAAGGAAATTGTATTTTCCTCATGAGTGGTGCAGTTGTTGCTGTAGTATTTCCGATTCCCTACTACAAGGGTGGAGAGGTCATTTATTTGTA
The DNA here is from genome assembly GCF_021184085.1 of Oncorhynchus gorbuscha. Lineage (NCBI taxonomy): Eukaryota > Metazoa > Chordata > Actinopteri > Salmoniformes > Salmonidae > Oncorhynchus > Oncorhynchus gorbuscha. The sequence goes on from NC_060178.1 coordinate 60,218,075, forward strand.
TGGCCTGGTTAGGGGCGGAGGCCTACAGCTCTGCGGGTGGGGAGGCCCAGTGCCCCTCAGGGGAGCTATCATGCATTAATCCCACTTAAATAACTTCATTTTCTTGAATATTTCTGGGGACAATAGCCAAACATAGTATTCTTATAACCACTGTGCTGCAGGGCCTAACCTTTTTAAGGTTTCCATTTAACCGGCCGTTTACATGAGAATCCTCACAGAGGGAGTGGTGGTTGGCTGGCTCGGGGGGGTGACGGATTAGCCTGCTGCAGTGCAGGAATGTTTAGCCTTTGCTGTCCCTTTGTGATTGGCGCAACCTACGGCTGCATGTGACTGAGCTAATCCTTTTTACGTTCTATTTTCTGAGGGTGATAATTATAGCCTATGCGTCGGTTACTGTAAGCCACACATTCATTCAAATGGTTATGGGGGGGCATAGGTTGACCATTCATTGTGTGCTTAAGTAGACCTAATATGTCACCCGCAGTAAATGGCATGTGTCAATCAATCAAGTTTGAGCCGAAAATAATGATCAGCAACCTGCAAATGTGAGAGGTATAAATATATTAGCTGTAAACGTGTACATTTTGTTGCAAGGACCCAAAGGTCAAAAAGAAATGAGCTAGTTTATTGGATAAGCCTTTTTAGCCAGAGCCATTTCTGAATCAGAACTTCAATGTACAGCGGAGTCAAGTCAACTGGAGCTGTTTTTAGTCAATATAATTAATTTCTGAACAGTGTTTTGATGTTGTATCTATTACATTTGCTGTGTTTCATATTCATGGTTTTGGTTTTAGAAATGCACTGTACATGTATTTAATTTCCCACTTTGGTGCCAAGCTTTTTTATGGTCCGTTTAAGTTGAAACTGACCCCATTTCCATCTGGACCTTTAGTCAGGAGTTTTGAATGGTTTTCTTCTTCCTGTCCTCTTGCTGGCTGCTGTTGAAAAGTGGAGTAAACCCATATCAGTGTCTCAGACAAGAGAGCTTTCTTTACTCCGTAAGAGTTATGTTTTTAGAGATTAACTTCTGGTCCTGTTTAGTGGAGAAACGAGGAAGTTGGCGAGAAAGAGAGAAAGGAGGAGAGAGAGAAAGACCGGGAGGAAGGCCTGTGCCGCCCACCAACACTCAGTCACACTCTGAGTTTATGAGCCTCAGACTATGTGTGAATGTGACCTTGAAACAAGCATGCGCTTCGGTAGGAGCCATTAGGAAACGTGTCAGTGGATCAAGCCCGGGCCACAGCGTGCGTACGTGTGCACGCATGTGTGTGTGTGTCTGTGTGTGTGTGTTTATGCATGCCCCTCCTCACCAACAACCCTGTGTATCAGTAAGATGTTAAATGCAATGCAGGTGATGGCAGACACTTATCTCAGTAAGACAGTGCAAATGTATGTGTTTAATAAACACAGCTACTCCACAGGAGATACCCCACTACCTGCCATGGGGGTCAGATACACTTCATGGCATTTATCCCATTTAGTTTGACTGAAAGCTGTGCATGCAGCGCTCCAGTTTTTGCTCCAATCTTCCTATTTAATTGTTAATTAGTATATCTAATGAGTTGTAATGTGGATCATGGCTTGGAGCACAATGCGACACGTGTCTATATTTGGCCAATACTATGCTATGCAGCTAGCACAAAACGTTCTGAGAACAATTTATTCCTTAGACCTGGATGAGAGACTGGTTGTCCTATGGTTATTTTGCATATGGTTATTTTCCCACAACATTCTGGGAATGGTGCAGAATATTTGCTTGCTTTAGGAATATTCAAACCACATTTAAGGGTTTGACAAACAACAAAAAACGTTATTTTCTTAGTATTTCCTTACTTTAACAAAACATTTACTGAAAGTTCAAATACGGTTACATTTAATTGCATCCAAATGGTTTGACATTGGGGATGTTCTCAAATAGTTTCACGAACGTTTACGAAACAATGTTTTCTGTGGGAATTTCAGTACTTCCACAAAAGTTCCCATGTGGTTCTATTTAATGTCATCTTTTTACTACATTCTGGGAACGTTCTCAAAAATGGTGTGAGTGATGCTGCGTTCACTTGCTAGTCAGAATTAGGAAACTCTGACATCTCTGACTTGGAAAGTGATTGTAAAAACAAGAACTCAGAGTTGCCAACTTGAAAGTACCAGACTCAACCAAATAACTTACGCTCATTTGAAGTCATAGGTCCCGAGTTTCGATGGCATGCGAACGCGACATTAAACAATGTTCTCAGAATTTTCTGAGAATGTATGGTTCTCTTTTATGTCAGTTCTTGACAATATTCTGGGAATTTAAAAAAATATACTCTACACACTTTAGCTCTAAATTCTGTTCTCAGAACATGAACAAAAACGTTCCGTAAAATCACAAGACAACTTTAGTAATGTTCTAAGAATGTTATTTAAAAACATATTGGTCGTCATCAATTAAACATCACAATAAGGTGCACGGCATTCTATTTGCCTTCTGGGGGGGCACGGAGAGCCCGCAGCTCAGTTAAAACCATTGACAGATCTGTGACATTTTTAAGGGATTGTTAAATAAATATGAACTATTTGGTTGTAATATCACCACCTCTTGAAGAGTATAGTCAGAACCACAAATTTCAGGTTATTCCATGCAAAACAATTGCGTACATTTAGCTCTATCATCAGAGTTATAGGCCAACAGCAAGAAGGCCTAACCGCATGCTTTTCATGATCTGTAAACAATTCATTACGTCACTTCAGAAACGTGAGGGTAGCCTCACGATATCGCTCAATATTGACCACCATTAATTTTATATTTGAGTGATATGAAATAAAAGTGAACTACAGTTGGGGCAAAAAAGTATTTAGTCAGCCACCAATTGTGCCAGTTCTCCCACTTAAAAAGATGAGAGAGGCCTGTAATTTTCATCATAGGTACACTTCAACTATGACAGACAAAATGAGAAAAAATACAGAAAATCACATTGTAGGATTTTTTATGAATTTATTTGCAAATTATGGTGGAAAATATGTAGAACAGTTGAAACTGGAGCAGCAGCACGGCCAGGTGGACTGGGGACAGCAAGGAGTCATCATGCCAGGTAGTCCTGAGGATTTGCCAATGTAACGTTGCTGTTGGCTGATAATGTTTAATTTGCAAGTTACCAGTAAATATGTTGTATAGTTAAACATAATGGTTGGTAAGTAGACCTAATATACTTTTTAAAAATCTCCAACCAACGTAGGTCTACATAGTGTTGGACCAAGTCAAATTGGCTAGCTAGCTAAAAACATATCACGTCAATATGGCTAGTTAGCAAGCTACATTTCAGGGGATAAACAAGATGGCTATATCCAAATATTATATGATTTGCTTGCCATCTACAGTGGTGATGACATTAGTCTGACTGACAACTTTACCAGGACATGGTCAAGCTCTTGCCAAAAGCCCAGTCTCTGATGAAGCAAGCTAAAAGACACATGTTGCGATTTTTTTAGCTAGCTAACAAGTTAGCTACATGCCAAATATATTTGGCTACCCTCATGTATCTGTAAATACATGATCAATTGATGTTTGCTGATTGCTGTATAACTCTGATGATAGAGCTAAATGTGGAATAACCGGGATAGGGTAACTGACTATGCTCTTTAATTTGATGGTAATTAAAACCAAATAGTTATAACATTTATTTAACAATCCCTTGAAAACGGCACACACTGTAGTTGTCAATGTTTTTAGCAGAGCTGGAGGTCTCTTTATTCCCCAGCAGCTAAATGTTTTGTTGATAACGACTTATACTATTATAAAACAAATACACATTCCGTTCTCAGCTTCTAGAAAACTCTCTCTGTCCTTAATCTTGTTAAGTGTGTTCTGGCGTGTTTGCAGCGCCCACTAATTGGCCACACTTGATCTTAATGAGTGCTTGTTTCCTTGGTAATGGGGTCTGCTGGAATAGACAAAAATGAAAAGCTTTGTATGAGTTAAAAAAAACATTGCATGCTAGCTCCATCCTGGTGGCACAGTGGACTTATTCCATGGACAGAGAACAGAAGATCATAGGTTATTTCCCTATCTCCCTGATGCCCTGTCACAATAGAAAAAAATAATAATAATAATTTCCATTCTCAGAGCATTAATACAACTTCCCAGGAATACTTTCAAGGAACCAGATTAGAACATTCTCAGAACCTCCCTGCAACCTAATAATAAATGTTCCCAGAACAGGCAACATTTTCAGTTCCATTCTCAGAATGTTTAAATTAAAGAGTGACTGCACTTCCTGATTTTGCCTTTTCTTAAACATTTTCTAATCAATGCTCATTAACAAATACTAGCAGCCATGACTGGAGTCAAACAAGAGTTGTCTTGGGTGTTTCTTGGGTGTGTTGTTGCCATTCTATCACAACAAAAAAGGCCAGTAGTGAGCACAGAGAGGTAAGCTAAGCTAGCTTTGCTATGGAGAGAACAAAGTTTTGAAGTTGAGGACTTATCCCCTCCTGACTGACTCTACACCTCAAGATGGTCAACTAATTCAATTCTAAGTGTGTACCCAAAAGTACCCAATTGTCATACTTGAGTAAAAGTAAAGATGCTTTAATAGAAAATGACTCAAGTAAAACTCACCCAGTAAAATCCTACTTGAGTAAATGTCTAAATGTATTTGGTTTTAAATATACTTAAGTATCTAAATTAAATGTAATTGCTAAAATATACTTAAGTATCAAAAGTAAAAGTATAACTAATTTCAAATTCCTTATACTAAGTAAACCAGATGGCACCATTTTCTTGTTTTTCTTTTTAATTTATGGATAGCGAGGGGCAAGCTCCAACACTCAGACAATTCACAAACGAAGCATGTGTTTAGTTATTCCACCAGACCAGAGGCAGTAGGGATAACCAGGGATGTTCTCTCAATAAATGTGTGATTTAGACCATTTTCCTGTACTGCTGACGATTCAAAATGTAACAAGTACTTTTGGGTGTCAGGGAAAGGAGGTGCACAATTGGCCCAGCGTCGACCGGGTTAGGAGAGGGTTTGGCCGGCCGGGATATCCTGGTCCCATCGCGCTCTAGCGACTCCTTGTGGCGGGCTGTGCACCTGCAAGCTTACCCCAGTCGCCAGCTTGATGGCGTCTCCTCCAACACATTGGTGTAGCTGGCTTCCAGGTTAAGCGAGCAGTGTGTCAAGAAGCAGTGCGGCTTGGTAGGGTCGTGTTTCCAAGGACGCATGGCTCTGGACCTTCGCCTTTCCCAAGTCCGTAGGGGAGTTGGACAAGACTGTTACTACCAATTGGGGAGAAGGGGTAAAAGTAAAAAATACATTGTAAAGTACAAAAAAATAAGTAGTACTTTCAAGTATTTTTACACCACTGCTTCTCAGCGCATTTTTATGTTCCAGTTCAACATTTACCTGCTCTGCCATAGTCTACCATTGAAAACCATTAAAAAGACGACAACACAGAGGTTGTGCTATTTGTATTTGAGCAATATGATTGGCCATTCTAGTGAATGACCTGCAGAGAGCTGGGACCAAAGTAACAAAGCCTACCATCAGTAACACACTACGCCGCCAGGGACTGAAATCCTGCAGTGCCAGACGTGTCCCCCTGCTTAAGCCAGTACATGTCCAGGCCCGTCTGAAGTTTGCTAGAGAGCATTTGGATGATCCAGAAGAAAATTGGGGGAATATTATATGGTCAGATGAAACCAAAATATAACTTTTTGGTAAAAACTCAACTCGTCGTGTTTGGAGGACAAAAAATGCTGAGTTGTATCCAAAGAACACCATACCTACTGTGAAGCATGGGGGTGGAAACATCATGCTTTGGGGCTGTTTTTCTGCAAAGGGACCTGGACGACTGATCCGTGTAAAGGAAAGAATGAATGGGGCCATGTATCGTGAGATTTTGAGTGAAAACCTCCTTCCATCAGCAAGGGCATTGAAGATGAAAAGTTGCTGGGTCTTTCAGCATGACAATGATCCCAAACACACCGCCCGGGCAAAGAAGGAGTGGCTTCGTAAGAAGCATTTCAAGGTCCTGGAGTGGCCTAGCCAGTCTCCAGATCTCAAACCCATAGAAAATCTTTGGAGGGAGTTGAAAGTCTGTGTTGCCCAGCAACAGCCCCAAAACATCACTGCTCTAGAGGAGATCTGCGTGGAGGAATGGGCCAAAATACCAGCAACCCTGTTTGAAAACCTTGTGAAGACTTACAGAAAATGTTTGATCTCTGTCATTGCCAACAAAGGGTATATAACAAAGTATTGAGACAAACTTTTGTTATTGACCAAATACTTATTTTCCACCTTAATTTGCAAATAAATTCATTAAAAATCCTACAATGTGATTTTCTGGATTTCTTTTCTCATTTTGTCTGTCATAGTTGAAGTGTACCTATGATGAAAATTCCAGGCCTCTTTGCCCCACTGTATATAATATGCCATTTAGCAGACGCTTTTATCCAAAGCGACTTACAGTCATGTATTCTACGTATGGGTGGTCCCGGGAATCGAACCCACTACCCTGGCGTTACAAGTACCATGCTCTACCAACTGAGCTACAGAAGGACCAATAGATATATCCAATAGAGGGACTGTAACTACAAAATAGATTTAGGCCGGTGACGCTGACGCCATGTATGTTGCTGAATGCTTGTTGATACATTTGCTATTTGTTGCCAGGGCCATAGCTATACTTGTAGTAGACAAGGCCCGCCATAATTTCTTTTTGCCCCAGAAAATCCACAATAAACATTTATGAGAATAGACATGTTGTTTTGGGTGAGCAGACGAAGCCCCCCAAATTCTAGCCAGCTAGCCAGCTACCTAACTTGTAAATCCAGGTTAGTTATCATATCTTTGTCCGAGTTGAAATTAGTTAGGTAGGTAGCAAACATTAGCAAGCTACCTAGCTAACATGCCAGTTAGAGTTGAAACATTATTGAAAGCAAGCTGGCTACATCCTATGATTAGCTAGCAAGCTGTATCTAAGTGCCGGCACTGTATTAACCCAAAATAGCAATGGGCTACAGTTAGTTAGCTACCTTGCTAACAACAACTAACGTGAGATATGCTCATCTTCCTCTGACATGATACATCACATTACACATTAGCTTGATGTACAGTGGGGAGAACAAGTATTTGATACCACTGCCGATTTGGCAGGTTTTCCTACTTACAAAGCATGTAGAGGTCTGTAATTTTTATCATAGGTACACTTCAACTGTGAGAGACGGAATCTAAAACAAAAATCCATATTTTGTATGATTTTTAAGTAATTAATTTGCATTTTATTGCATGACATAAGTATTTGATCACCTACCAACCAATAAGTATTCCGGCTCTCACAGACCAGTTTATTTTTCTTTAAGAAGCCCTCCTGCTCTCCACTCATTACCTGTATTAACTGCACATGTTTGAACTCGTTACCTGTATAAAAAACACCTGTCCACACACTTAATCAAACAGACTCCAACCTCTCCACAATGGCCAAGACCAGAGAGCTATGTAAGGTCATCAGAGATACAATTGTAGATCTGCACAAGGCTGGGATGGGCTACAGGACAATAGGCAAGCAGCTTGGTGAGAAGGCAACAACTGTTGGTGCAATTATTAGAAAATGGAAGAAGTTCAAGATGACGGTCAATCACCCTCGGTCTGGGGCTCCATGTGGGGCATCCTCGTGGGGCATCAATGATCATGGGGAAGGTGAGGGATCAGCCCAGAACTACACGGCAGGACCTGGTCAATGACCTGAAGAGAGCTGGGACCACAGTCTCAAAGAAAACCATTAGTAACACACTACGGCATCATGGATTAAAATCCTGCAGCACAGGCAAGGTCCCCCTGCTCAAGCCAGCGCATGTCCAGGCCCGTCTGAAGTTTGCCAATGACCATCTGAATGATCCAGAGGAGGAATGGGAGAAGGTCATGTGGTCTGATGAGACAAAAATAGAGCTTTTTGGTCTAAACTCCACTTGCCGTGTTTGGAGGAAGAAGAAGGATGAGTAAAACCCCAAGAACACCATCCCAACCGTGAAGCATGGAAACATCATTCTTTGGGGTTGCTTTTCTGGGGACAGGATGACTGCACCATATTGAGGGGAGGATGGATGGGGCCATGTATCACGAGATCTTGGCCAACAACCTCCTTCCCTCAGTAAGAGCATTAAAGATGGGTCGTGGCTGGGTTTTCCAGCATGACAACGGCCCAAAACACACAGCCAGGGCAACTAAGGAGTGGCTCCGTAAGAAGCATCTCAAGGTCCTGGAGTGGCCTAGCCAGTCTCCAGACCTGAACCCAATAGAAAATCTTTGGAGGGAGCTGAAAGTCCGTATTGCCCACCGACAGCCCCGAAACCTGAAGGATCTGGAGAAGGTCTTTATGGAGGAGTGGACCAAAATCCCTGCTGCAGTGTGTGCAAACCTGGTCAAGAACTACAGGAAACGTATGATCTCTGTAATTGCAAAGGTTTCTGTACCAAATATTAAGTTCTGCTTTTCTGATGTATCAAATACTTATGTCATGCAATAAAATGCAAATGAATTACTTAAAAATCATACAATGTGATTGTCTGGATTTTTGTTTTAGATTCCATCTCTCACAGTTGAAGTGTACCTATGATAAAAATTACAGACCTCTACATCGTTTGTAAGCAGGAAAACCTGCAAAATCGGCAGTGTATCAAATACTTGTTCTCTCCACTGTATATAGCTAGGTACATTATCAAATAATGTTGTATAACCAAAATGAGCTACTAACTAGATATATACTTTGCTAATGTACTCACCAACACCAGTGGTTCGACATTGCCCGGCAGCAGAAGTGACCGTGTCGTTTTACCAGTCAGTAAACGTATGGCTTTGTTCACACAACCAATGTGAAACCAAAATCACACGTTCCCACACCTTCCAAGGAACCAAATGTGCTATGTGGTTCATTAGCTTGAGAGAGGTGAAATACAGGTCAAAAGAGAGAACAACATTCCTGGACTGCGTCCCACTGTGAGAACTCAAGGGGCCAACAGCACGAGAGCACTGACATTTGGGTGTGTGTATGTCTGTGTATGTTTGCCATGCAGCTGAGCAGCGGCATGCAAGCAATGCCTTGGAGTGGAGACGCTAGTATGCTGCACTCCTCCCGTGTTTCACACCCCTCTGACATCAGCCTGCTAGCACACCATCACATTCCAACTAGAGATTCCTCCTCAGACCAAAATATCTGCTTCCTGGAGAGAGTCACATGGCAGACAAGCAGGTCACATGTCTTGAGTCGGTATTGACACATTGATTCTCTGTAACAAAAGTAAAAAGTTTAGAATAATAAAAAAGTACAATACATATAATTATAAATTAGATCTACCTTTATACACGAATGCAATCTACCTGAATTACCTTTCAGAATAGTCTTATTTATATTAGCATATTGTCCAGTCACATCAGATCAGTGAAAGGCCTGAGCTAGCATTAGCTTCAGTAGTGTCATTGCATGGCTTACGTCCTGTTGTCGAGCAAACTTTCTGTGGAAGATACTGCGCTGTGAACAGTGTCTTCTTTATTTTAGGGCATAAATGAACCAATATGAGAGCCTTCAGACATTTTTAAACAAGTTTCCCCTCTAATGTATTAGTAGGCTTTATGGGTAAAATGTTTCAAGTTATTCACCCAACCCTGTTTTATTTATTCTTTCTAAAAGGAAGGCATCAAATACAGCAAATTTATAAATGTGTATTTAATACTATATTATATATCAATATTCTGCCACCAACCAGCAGTCGTTCCCCAGCCAATCGTGCACACACGGGTGCGGCAGACAAAGAGTAACACAAGAAGGAGTTTGCTTCTGCATCAACCTTCGCTGTAAAATATAACACGTTGCAGTGCTTCGCATTTCATGAGCTGTAAATGACTTTCTCCTCTCCTCTCACCTCACCTCCCCTCCTGTCCTCTTTTCTCCTCTCCACAGGTCTAAATTCTTCCGTCAGTTCCAGACTGTGGGGGCGGGGCCACAGCTGCTTCCAATCATGGCCGTCTAATAAAGAAGGCTTGCAGGTCGGTCCAGGTCGCTGTATCCGCACACCATATCATTTCAGACTGCTAGTGGGGCAGAAAATTGTATGAATTGCCTCCCCCTAGCCCCCCACACACATTTTATTGTTCCTTTCTTCAGAAGTCTCTGTCCTGTCATTTGTCTCCTCAGACTATCTATCCTCCACATTTCTTGCTCAATACACAGTGGCAGTGGGTCATTTGATTCCTAGGCATCAATGCCCTGCTTGTTTCTAAGTTACTGTTTAACCCACTTTTGATGACTGTGAAAAACAGCTTGATAAAGCAACTCTGAAATGTGACTTTCATTAAGCAGTAAGTGCATGGGAATTAACATCAACCAACAGACCCTCAAGGTCTTGACTTACACAGATTGCCCTTTAGTGCACTGACTGGGATGTGCTCCAGTCGTGACCACGGTTTGTAAACCAGTGTTGACAGAACCATGTTTGCCATCTACTGATAGTCCTGCTGACTGGCATATAAAAAAGGCACCACACGGGACAAATGGTTATTAGTGGGTGAGTAACGTGTGTTTGGAGGGTTAGTAAATGGTTGTAAGAGTTGAAAGGCTTGACTCGGGGTGGTTATCTGGCCCTTAGCAGTAGATGAGATTGATGTGTGAGGAGGCCATGGGTTAACCCTTTACATTAGTACCTGTTAACGGGCTGAAAATGGTAGACATGGCTATCTGTCTAAGTGGCTGTACAATAACGTGCTATCCATGGCGTCGGAGCTCCGGCTCGTCACTTCACAGCGCCGTATGGGCTTTGACTGACAACTGTTCTGAACTTGAGCGCCGCACGCGACAGGAAGTGGCCGTAGCTGGGCAACTTCTGCCAACGCTGTTGTTGTCAGGGTGAGGAAAATGCTGCAAGTTAAGATGACTCGATGCATTTTGAAAGATGAGATGTGGAGGATTGTAATAAATACAGGCTGACGTCGTACACAAGCAAACCAAACACCTGTGAGTCCAAGTGTTGCACGGCACATCTCCAAATCATAAAACTCAGCTCATCATACCGTGCCAACGTTTATGATCACTATGTTTGATGTGCTGGTGCGAGATCGCGTCGTCATACCCTGGGTTGTTTTGAACAGAATGAGTCTGTTTGTCATGTTTGTCATTTATTATCATGTCTTGTCCCTGTGCTCCCCATTCTGTTCGTTTCCCTCTGCTGGTCTTATTGGGTTCTTTCCCTCTTTCTATCCCTCTCTCTCCCCCTCCCCCTCTCACTCTCTCGCTCTCTCTTCTCTCTATCGTTCCGTTCCTGCTCCCAGCTGTTCCTATTCCCCTAATCATCATTTAGTCTTCCCACACCTGTTCCCGATCCTTTCCCCTGATTAGAGTCCCTATTTATTCCTTTGTGTTCCGTTCCTGTCCCGTCGGTTCCTTGTTTAGTATTCACCATGCTGTGATTGATGTCCTGTCGTGTTTTTGCTGTGATTGTGTATCGCCCTGTCCTGTCGTGTTTTTTGCCTTCATCAGATGCTGCGTGTGAGCAGGTGTCTCTGTCTACTACGGCCTCGCCTACCCGGCGACCTGCAGTCTGTGGCCGTTTTCCAGTTATTCCCCTCTACAGACTAGAGGATTTCTGTTATTCCCTGTTTGGACTTAAATAAACTCTGTTTCTGTTAAGTCGCTTTTGGGTCCTCTTTCATCCGCATGACACTGTTTGTTTCTTGCGAAGAAACTTTGCCGCGGCACACACACCGGAATGCACTCATGACTCCTTTCTACGAGAACCAAAATTACAATCTGTTTCTCTGAATTGCCTTGTGAACGCCTAACACTGTAATATCCTATTTCACAACTTAGCTAGTCATGCTGGCAATAGAACAAGCTTTCAAATCATGCCCACCTGACCCAGATTGCAATTTATAATGGACCATTTTTTGTTTCCTGTTGTAAACAACAACGGTAATTATTTGATGGCAGTCATGCAGGGTTGTGTTCAAAACAACTACAACTGTGATTGCTTTAGTTCCTCAATAGCGCAGCTAGGAGAGCTCAAAAACAAGACTCTTCTATGAGTCATAAAAGTGCATCGAAATGCCTTAGGAACTGTGCACACTTTGGAGAGGTGTGTTGCCACTTGGAGACACCAGTTAGTCCTCTCACTCAGACCATTGTCATTTTCCAGGAATAGTCTCATGTCACTGAATGTATCCAGATTTCACCCCCCCACCTTTATTTAACCAGGTAGGCTAGTTGAGAACAAGAGTTCTCGTTTGCAACTGCGACCTGGCCAAGATAAAGCATAGCAGTGTGAACAGACAACACAGAGTTACACATGGAGTAAACAATTAACAAGTCAATAACACAGTAGAAAAAAAGGGAGTCTATATACATTGTGTGCAAAAGGCATGAGGAGGTAGGCGAATAATTACAATTTTGCAGATTAACACTGGAGTGATAAATGATCAGATGGTCATGTACAGGTAGAGATATTGGTGTGCAAAAGAGCAGAAAAGTAAATAAATAAAAACAGTATGGGGATGAGGTAGGTAAAAATGGGTGGGCTATTTACCGATAGACTATGTATAGCTGCAGCGATCGGTTAGCTGCTCAGATAGCAGATGTTTGAAGTTGGTGAGGGAGATAAAAGTCTCCAACTTCAGCGATTTTTGCAATTCGTTACAGTCACAGGCAGCAGAGAACTGGAATGAAAGGCGGCCAAATGAGGTGTTAGCTTTAGGGATGATCAGTGAGATACACCTGCTGGAGCGCGTGCTACGGGTGGGTGTTGCCATCGTGACCAGTGAACTGAGATAAGGCGGAGCTTTACCGAGCATGGACTTGTAGATGACCTGGAGCCAGTGGGTCTGGCGACGAATATGTAGCGAGGGCCAGCGAGGGCCAGCCGACAAGAGCATACAGGTCGCAGTGGTGGGTGGTATAAGGTGCTTTAGTGACAAAACGGATGGCACTGTGATAAACTGCATCCAGTTTGCTGAATAGAGTGTTGGAAGCAATTTTGTAGATGACATCGCTGAAGTCGAGGATCGGTAGGATAGTCAGTTTTACTAGGGTAAGTTTGGTGGCGTGAGTGAAGGAGGCTTTGTTGCGGAATAGAAAGCCGACTCTAGATTTGATTTTCGATTGGAGATGTTTGATATGAGTCTGGAAGGAGAGTTTACAGTCTAGCCAGACACCTAGGTACTTATAGATGTCCACATATTCAAAAAAAAGCATGCATTTAGTATTACTAGTGTTTAAGAGCAGTTGGAGGCCACGGAAGGAGTGTTATATGGCATTGAAGCTTGTTTGGAGGTTAGATAGCACAGTGTCCAAGGACGGGCCAGAAGTATATAGAATGGTGCCGTCTGCGTAGAGGTGGATCAGGGAATCGCCCGCAGCAAGAGCAATATCATTGATATATGCAGAGAAAAGAGTCGGCCCGAGAATTGAACCCTGTGGCACCCCCATAGAGACTGCCAGAGGACCGGACAGCATGACCTCCGATTTGACACACTGAACTCTGTCTGCAAAGCAGTTGGTGAACCAGGCAAGGCAGTCATCAGAAAAACCGAGGCTACTGAGTCTGCCGATAAGAATATGGTGATTGACAGAGTCGAAAGCCTTGGCAAGGTTGATGAAGACGGCTGCACAGTACTGTCTTTTATCGATGGCGGTTATGATATCGTTTAGTACCTTGAGCGTGGCTGAGGTGCACCCGTGACCGGCTCGGAAACCAGATTGCACAGCGGAGAAGGTACGGTGGGATTCGAGATGGTCAGTGACCTGTTTGTTGACTTGGCTTTCAAAGACCTTAGATAGGCAGGGCAGGATGGATATAGGTCTGTAACAGTTTGGGTCCAGGGTGTCTCCCCCTTTGAAGAGGGGGATGACTGCGGCAGCTTTCCAATCCTTGGGGATCTCAGACGATATGAAAGAGAGGTTGAACAGGCTGGTAATAGGGGTTGCGACAATGGCGGCGGATAGTTTCAGAAATAGAGGGTCCAGATTGTCAAGCCCAGCTGATTTGTACGGGTCCAGATTTTGCAGCTCTTTCAGAACATCTGCTATCTGGATGTGGGTAAAGGAGAACCTGAAGAGGCTTGGGCGAGTAGCTGCGGGGGGGGCGTAGCTGTTGGCCGAGGTTGGAGTAGCCAGGCGGAAGGCATGGCCAGCCGTTGAGAAATGCTTGTTGAAGTTTTCGATAATCATGGATTTATCGGTGGTGACCGTGTTACCTAGCCTCAGTGCAGTGGGCAGCTGGGAGGAGGTGCTCTTGTTCTCCATGGACTTCACAGTGTCCCAGAACTTTTTGGAGTTGGAGCTACAGGATGCAAATTTCTGCCTGAAGAAGCTGGCCTTCGCTTTCCTGACTGACTGCGTGTATTGGTTCCTGACTTCCCTGAACAGTTGCATATCGCGGGGACTATTCGATGCTATTGCAGTCCGCCACAGGATGTTTTTGTGCTGGCCGAGGGCAGTCAGGTCTGGAGTGAACCAAGGGCTATATCTGTTCTTAGTTCTGCATTTTTTGAACGGAGCATGCTTATCTGAAATGGTGAGGAAGTTACTTTTAAAGAATGACCAGGCATCCTCAACTGACGGGATGAGGTCAATGTCCTTCCAGGATACCCGGGCCAGGTCGATTAGAAAGGCCTGCTCACAGAAGTGTCTCAGGGAGCGTTTGACAGTGATGAGGGGTGGTCGTTTGACTGCGGCTCCGTAGCGGATACAGGCAATGAGGCAGTGATCGCTGAGATCCTGGTTGAAGACAGCGGAGCTGTATTTGGAGGGCCAGTTATCAACAAATGAAGTGGAAAATTACAGTAAATGTAAAATGCACATACAGTCAACAGTGTAATGTTGTAACGGGGTAGAACCGTTACAGTGTTAGAGTTAGAGTGTTGGGCCAGTAACCCGATAGGTTGCTCGATCAAATCCCTGAGCTGACTAGGTAAAAATCTGCCATTCTGCCCCTGAACAAGGCAGTTAACCCACTGTTCCTAGGCTGTCATTGTAAATAAGAATTTGTTCTTAAATGACTTGCCTAATTAAATAAAGGTTCAATTAAAAAAAAATTGAAATAGTAATTATCATAAATGTAGGCGTTGGTTCCCATATTCCACCTAGACCTGCTTTCCGTCTCCCTGGACACGCCCTCTATGGGTACTGCAACACATTATTATTGTCTGTTTGTGTATGTGAATGAAACGTATAAACCTGATATTTGTGATATTGTGATAATTCTTAGAGAAATCTGATATTGCTATCTATTGAAGTCTGTCTTGTAGGACAGCTGTACGGAGCTGATAATATATGGAAATGATGTCGGCCTGTGGAGACTGCCTTTCTTGTGACACTGAAAACTAAAATGCTCCACTCCTTAATGTTAAAGAACCTGTGTTACGTTTAGCCTAGTCCTGAGGACCCCCATGTCGCATATAAAGAAAGAAAGAAAATGGTGGCATTGTAATCAAATTAAATGTATTTGTCGTCACATACACGTGGTTTGCAGATGTTAATGCGAGTGTAGCGAAATGCTTGTGCTTCTAGTTCCAACAGTGCAGTAATATCTAACAAGTAATCTAACAACAACTAAAGTGATGAATGAGAATATGTACATGTAAGTATATGGATGAGTGATGGCCGAGCGGCATAGATGGTATAAAATACAGTATATACATGTGATATGAGTAATGTAAGATATGTAAACATTATTAAAGTGGCATTATTTAAATTGACATTGTTTAAAGTGGCCAGTGATTGGGTCTCAATGTAGGCAGCAGCCTCTCTGAGTTAATGATTGCGGTTTAGCAGTCTGATGGCCTTGAGATAGAAGCCGTTTCTCAATCTCTCGGTCCCAGCTTTGATGTACCTGTACGGACCTCGCCTTCTGGATGGTAGCGGGGTGAACAGGCAGGTTGTTGTCCTTGATTATCTTTTTGGCCTTCCTGTGACATCAGGTGCTGTTGGTGTCATGGAGGGCAGGTAGTTTGCCTCTGGTGATTCGTTGTGCAGACCTCGCAACCCTCTGGAGAACCTTGCGGTTGAGGGCGGTGCAGTTTCCGTACCAGGCGGTGATACAGCCCGACAGGATGTTCTCGATTGTGCATCTGTAAAAGTTTGTCAGGGTTTTGGTTGACAGGCCAAATTTCTTCAGCCTCCTGAGGTTGAAGAGGCGCTGTTGCGCCTTCTTCACCACACTGTCTGTGTGGGTGGAAACGTTCAGTGTGTCTGTGATGTGTACGCCGAGGAACTTAAAACTTTCCAACTTCTCCACTGCTGTCCCTTCAATGTGGTTAGGGGGGTACTCCCTCTACTGTTTCCTGAAGTCCACGATCATCTCCTTTGTTTTGTTGACGTTGAGTTTTCTTGACACCACTCTCCGAGTGACCTCACCTCCTCCCTGTAGGCTCTCTCGTCGTTGTTGGTGATCAAGCCCACTACTACTGTTGTGTCGTGGTACGGCTACAGGACTAGATATGTACTGTATGTGTATTTCCCCCACATTATATTATGTTTGGATTTAGCCTTGTCAGGTTAACTTATGTACACACCTTTTTGTCTCATCATTTTCTCATTATCTCCAAACTGTTCCCTTTCAATTGCTACCATGGTTATGCTAATGATTTTCATATCTCTTGTCGAAGAAACATTTCAATTTAGCCCTATCCATATAGACTAATTCCCACGAGTGTAAAGGGTTAAACTGATTCTCGAGCACCTGGCCCTGTATCATCAGTAGCCAGCCTTAGTCTATCCCCCTGCCCCATTCAGCTCCCTGTAGACCCCACTCAGAGTGGCCCAGTGGAAAGTGATCTGGCCCGGGTGCTGAGAGACGGAAGTGGTGCACTTTATACTGTCAGATGGTCCTGATCGCTGAGCCATGTCGGCAATACAAGAGCCCGTCTTCCTGGGACAGTGGCTGATGAGAGGGCAGAGAGGACCGGGGTGGGGGAAGAGGGTGAGCGAACCCGATCTGGCGGGATGCTTCCCAGTGTGGAGTGTGATTGCAGGTGCCTGGAGAGAAGATGCCTTACAATGGAGCTGTTGAGCAGGGGAACGGGAGGATGTTCCAGCCCAGGGCCCGGGGAGAGAGGGGGCCATTGTCACCCAACGCACAGGCACTCCAAGAGAGAGAGGGGGGGAAGAGAGATTGGACAGAAAAGAAGGCAAGGAGGAGGGAAAAAGGGCAGGGGTATGATCACAGGATCGCAGGGAGTACTTGTGATGGACACGGTGAATAAGCATGGAGGAATGTAATAGAATGTTAGAGACACTGTAAAGTATGATTGGTTAGTGAGAGAGATAACAAGGAGAATGAATCTGTCTGTCTGTCTCTATGGGAGTCAGTAGAAGTAAGAGAGCATGATCAGTGCAGGCAGAGGGCCCCTTTTAGCTCAGAGCCAGTATTGAGGTGCGCCGTGTGTGTCAGGTCAGCTTGTAGACCACAGGTGCTGAATGGGGGAAGTCTGACCTCTCACCCCCATAACTCCTCCTCCCTCCATCCCCATCTCTGCCACACTGCACCACTGTCACTACATTCAGGTCACGAAAGACACCGCAAAACAACGGCTGAGTTTATCCACTAAAACTCTGCATTTGGTTGACACCTCCAGTCACCAGGCCCTGTATGTCTGCATGAACAAGCGTCCAGTCTGACGCGGGCTCCACATCTGGCCACAACATGGCACCCAAATCAGCCTAAGCCACTGCAGTGTGAGCTGTCAAGGTGCCCAGCGCGACTCCAAGCCCCCCTCGCACATCCAGTAAAGCATGTCTCCATCTCGCCATTCCTCAGCGGAGGAAATGCTTAAGAGTTTACAGGTCAGAGAGAGACGCCCCCTCTCTTCTCTTCTCTCCTCTCCTGCCCTATTAGAATTGCTGGGCTGGGGAGCGCAGGGGCAGTGAGACAAAATAGGCTCAGCTGCAGGCTCAGCTGTTGAGATGGCAACAGCGCCACCACTCACTGCAGGAGCAGAGATGTACTGCACTCTACCTTTACTGTATGCAGACAGGGTGACACATCAGAAAGGATGACCTCACCAGACTCAGACAAGGCGGAGGTTTTTCTCCAGACTCTCAACTTTTTTGTCAATCAGATTTGAAGAACCTGTACTGCTTCCAGTGGGTGTTTCTCTTCAGGCGAAGCAGTCAAAGATGGATGTGGCACAGCTGGGGCAGAAGGGTGAGGGGCCGGGGCCGGAGTGACTGTCGCTTCCGGGCTGGGTCCTGGGGGGTTGAAATGACATGCCCTGTTTTGAGGGCTACCAGAGAAAAGAGGGCCATGATGGATAACCAACATCCCACAGGGAGTCACCCCGTGAAGTCACTGCAGCAGGCGCTCACCGACGAACACCCACACTCTCTTATAGTGCATGTTCGTTATACACAAGCGCGCACACACCCAATTTAAGATATCATAGTCTATTGCAAATTCACCCACTGTCGTCTCACTATAGACAATTAGAATATGTACATTCAGCCATTTACAATATGTACAAATCAAATTCAATGTATTCCTAACATGCAGGCCTATAGGAGACAAAAGGATATGCGTAGACTCATTCTAGTAGTGGATTGAAGCCAGATTCTAGTATGGAGGAATCCAGGCCAATCATGAGCTGCTGGTCCACATTAAAGCCCAGCTATCTCCCAGACTAGCCTAACGCAAAGGGACAGACTCTACATTGACAGGAGGTGAGGTCAAACTGAGCGCTTCCCAGAGGTAATGGAAAAAGATTCTTGCCCATCCTGAAAAAGCACCGGCTGGATTAAAGCTTTGATTGGTGTTTTCAGCTCTGGTTAAATCCACAGCTTTGGATGTAATGATGCATGAAGTATCTATAAGAGGGCCACAACAGGCCTTTCGACTACCCGGGATTTTCGAGTGACAGGTTGAAATGCTGTGTGTGTACATGGCAGCGGGAATTATGGGTGCTGAAGACTGCTGCACCCCCTGATAAATGCCCCACCAAAAAAGAAAAATCTATATAAAAGATCCAAATTGTGCACGAGACCTTCCATCGACCAAAAAACATTCCCGAGACGACATCTTGCAGCCCGAAAAAAACATTCCCAAGACGACATCTTGCAGCCGTATGTGTGTGTGTGTTCGTGCGCGTGTGTTAGGTATTTAGGCCATGGGTACATGTGTGTGTGTTTGCTCTGTGGGTGGGTGGATTTTCTGAATGCGGATTCTTCAGAATGTTGTGTCTAGTGTGGCTAAGCCAATCTGTGCGGAGTGTGTACATGCTTTATGTAAAGAGCAGCATGCTGGTCAATGTGGGCATATCCATATGGGGCTTCATCTGACAGAGTTGTTGACAACATATGAGCGTTTGTAGTGAAGTATCACAAGTGTTAGTCAACTGCGTGTGTCATTGAGAAAGTGTCTGCTGTAAATCCATTTATATTGATGAATGTCTACCGTCTGAAATCCACCAATGCAATTTCCTTACAGATTTCTCTCTCATCATGTAAAAAGGCTTCACACACACACACACACACACACACACACACACACACACACACACACACACACACACACACACACACACACACACACACACACACACACACACACACACACACACACACACACACACACACACACACACACACACACACACACACACACACACACACACACACACACACACACAGAAATCTAAATAAACAGGTTGTCTGACAGTCTCCATCCTGAGTTATAGCCCTGTTGTGTTTTAGAGTGGGCTCTATCATCTGTCACAATGAGCCTGGTACACAGGGGTCAGCCATGTGTTGGGTCAAAGGTCAATAAGGTACACTGATTAGGGCTCTCCTGCAATGTAGTATTACATACATCACGCTAAGGATCAATGAGCTGCAATGAGGTGGGTTAATGTCCCATAACGAGAGGGCCTGTGGCATTTGTTGTGGTTACAGTGCTTTTACAATATGTGTGTCTTTAATTAAAGCATTACCACCCAGGATATAATTGATTCACAACATGAAGGAGCTGCTGTGTTTCATGTCTGAACCACTGAGAAAGGTCTGCATTCCCTGAGGATTTATTGAGATACAGTGCCTTGCGAAAGTATTCGGCCCCCTTGAACTTTGCGAACTTTTGCCACATTTCAGGCTTCAAACATAAAGATATAAAACTGTATTTTTTTTGTGAAGAATCAACAACAAGTGGGACACAATCATGAAGTGGAACGACATTTATTGGATATTTCAAACTTTTTTAACAAATCAAAAACTGAAAAGTTGGGCGTGCAAAATTATTCAGCCCCTTTACTTTCAGTGCAGCAAACTCTCTCCAGAAGTTCAGTGAGGATCTCTGAATGATCCAATGTTGACCTAAATGACTAATGATGATAAATACAATCAACCTGTGTGTAGTCAAGTCTCCGTATAAATGCACCTGCACTGTGATAGTCTCAGAGGTCCGTTGGGGTGGGGTTTCAGGAGACACCTGAACCCCCACCTCTTTAAGGAATACCTAGGATAGGATAAAGTAATCCTTCTCACCCCCCCCCCTTAAAAGATTTAGATGCACTATTGTAAAGTGGCTGTTCCACTGGATGTCATAAGGTGAATGCACCAATTTGTAAGTCGCTCTGGATAAGAGCGTCTGCTAAATGACTTAAATGTAAATGTAAAAGCGCAGAGATCATCATGAAGAACAAGGAACACACCAGGCAGGTCCTAGATACTGTTGTGAAGAAGTTTAAAGCCGGATTTGGATACAAAAGATTTCCCAAGCTTTAAACATCCCAAGGAGCACTGTGCAAGCGATAATATTGAAATGGAAGGAGTATCAGACCACTGCAAATCTACCAAGACCTGGCTGTACCTCTAAACTTTCAGCTCATACAAGGAGAAGACTGATCAGAGATGCAGCCAAGAGGCCCATGATCACTCTGGATGAACTGCAGAGATCTACAGCTGAGGTGGGAGACTCTGTCCATAGGACAACAATCAGTCGTATATTGCACAAATCTTGCCTTTATGGAAGAGTGGCAAGAAGAAAGCCATTTCTTAAAGATATCCATAAAAAGTGTTGTTTAAAGTTTGCCACAAGCCACCTGGGAGACACACCAAACATGTGGAAGAAGGTGCTCTGGTCAGATGAAACCAAAATTGAACTTTTTGGCAACAATGCAAAATGTTATGTTTGGCGTAAAAGCAACATAGCTCATCACCCTGAACACAACATCCCCACTGTCAAACATGGTGGTGGCAGCATCATGGTTTGGGCCTGCTTATCTTCAGCAGGGACAGGGAAGATGGTTAAAATCGATGGGAAGATGGATGGAGCCAAATACAGGACCATTCTGGAAGAAAACCTGATGGAGTCTGCAAAAAGACCTGAGACTGGGACGGAGATTTGTCTTCCAACAAGACAATGATCCAAAACATAAAGCAAAATCTACAATGGAATGGTTCAAAAATAAACATATCCAGGTGTTAGAATGGCCATGTCAAAGTCCAGACCTGAATCCAATCGAGAATCTGTGGAAAGAACTGAAAACTGCTGTTCACAAATGCTCTCCATCCAACCTCACTGAGCTCGAGCTGTTTTGCAAGGAGGAATGGGAAAACATTTCAGTCTCTCGATGTGCAAAACTGATAGAGACATACCCCAAGCGACTTACAGATGTAATCGCAGCAAAAGGTGGCGCTACAAAGTATTAAATTAAGGGGGCTGAATAATTTTGCACGCCCAATTTTTCAGTTTTTTATTTGTTAAAAAAGTTTGAAATATCTAATAAATGTCGTTCCACTTCATGATTGTGTCCCACTTGTTGTTGATTCTTCACAAAAAAATACAGTTTTATATCTTTATGTTTGAAGCCTGAAATGTGGTCGCAAAGTTCAAGGGGGGCGAATACTTTCGCAAGGCACTGTATCTATAGGACTGGATATTTTCAAAAGCTGCTGACTAAAGCACTCAGGGAGTTTTGGAAAGTGAAATAACAAGGCATGTCATTCCATTGTTATGTCTCATCAAGCAGATCATCAAATACTGTATGAATCAAGAATTACAAACACAATGTGCTCTGTCTGTCTGTCTGTCTGTCTGTCTGTCTGTCTGTCTGTCTGTCTGTCTGTCTGTCTGTCTGTCTGTCTGTCTGTCTGTCTGTCTGTCTGTCTGTCTGTCTGTCTGTCTGTCTGTCTGTCTGTCTGTCTGTCTGTCTGTCTGTCTGTCTGTCTGTCTGTCTGTCTGTCTGTCTGTCTGTCTGTCTGTCTGTCTGTCTGTCTGTCTGTCTGTCTGTGTCTGCATGCATGCATGCATGCATGCATGTGAGAGCAAGGTAGATCAATAGTGAAAAACTAAAGTAATTATCCACTGCATTTCCATAGCTCCTGTGTGGAGCTGAGAGGGAGAAGTCCAGGGGTGATGGGAGCAGTGTGCTTTGCCTATTTAAGCAGGCTGCTGTAATTTACTACCACAGCGATTCTCCCTCCTTCCCCGCCTGCACTGCTCTGGTCCCATTTTCATCTCTGTGCTATCTCCGTCCACCTCCATCACTCTACAGTCTACTGCTGCTCTAGGACCAGGGGCCAAAAGGTGTCTCTTTCCGTGCCTCAGAGGCCCATCAGATACAACAGGGTTTACATCATTTATTTACATATTTATTATGTTATGATATTTATTCCCACACAAGCGAATCATTACTATATGAATTTTGAGTTGTCGTGAGCCAAGATGTTTGTTATTGGAATGTCAATGCATAGTTCATCTCAGTTAGCCCAGAATGAAAGTCTTTCATAGTTGGTCAGCTGGTCAGCTGCTAGATTGAGTTCTGCGTCCAAACATGTTCAGAGAAGGGATTAAGAGATGCTGGAACGAGAAGCTGAAGAGGAACGATGTGCTCCACCCTCTCTCTCTTTGCAAGTTGCGGGCAGGTCTATGGGCCAAATCTCTTCTCAAAAGATGCTAACACATGAAATCGTGATTTGTCCAAATAACCAGTGACGAAAACCCAAACACCAGCACCAAACACCAGCACCAAACACCAACTACCGCTGCTCGTTATCCCCACGCATCGCATTCCTTCCCGACAGATTCTTCAGCACCAGTTCTGTTTGTGTACTGTAGATCTGTCCACGAGAGATTAATACATAGTGAAAGTGCATTACATTTCAACAAATGATCCCAGGCAGTTAGTGTTTCCACAATGGCCCAAAAACTCATTTTCTCTCCCCTCTACCGTTCTATTGTTTCTGCCCAGGAGCATTTGTCAGACGGTTCATCATTTTTATGAGTGCGGCTAAGACTAGTGACATTCAAACAGACAAGACAACCCAAAGCAAACACACATCAATCTGGCAGCTCAGACACAAGGCCCTGTCTGTGTTTATGCAAGCATGTCTGTAACAACACACACTCATCAGACACACACACACACACACACACACACACACACACACACACACACACACACACACACACACACACACACACACACACACACACACACACACACACACACACACACACACACACACACACACACACACACACACACACACACACACACACACACACACACACACACACACACACACACACACACACACGGTGGGATGCATCACATTTCACTCTCTCTCATGTGGGTGTCATGAGACTGTGTCCAAAGAACCTGACAAGGAATATGTGAACAAAGGGAATATGGCGAGTAGGCTGGGGATGTAGAACTATTCATTGTAATTGACTAGTTACTAAAAGCTGTAACGGTTGAACTTACATTTTTCTGCCAGTCTAAACTCAAAGCCTTGTTTTCACACGCCCACCTCAGCGTGTCTGGAGGGTTTGCCCTTCTCTCCATTCCCCCAGGAGGGTGTTCAGGGGGGTCAGTCTGAGGTCAGTTCAGCCCTCCAGGAAGCTGGGCTCTCAGGGCCTCTGGTTCCCCTGCTGTCTGTTTGGGTTGGAGGGTTCATAGGTCATGGCTGGCACAACAGGAAGGGCCCTCCTGCACTGACTGATAGGTATCAAGGGTCTTACAGCTCACACAAACAGGCCTGACCCTGAGGCATCTATCAGCGCTGAATTACTTTCCTTGTGGCTCTAAGAGCCACACTCACAAACTGGGGGGTGTACGTGGTGGGTTTTGTGTGTGAGTGAGTGCATGCATGTTATGTGTGTGAACAAAAGAGAGTGTATAGAATTGCCAGTCAATGGGTTTCTGAGTGTGTGGACATGTACTGCGTTAGTCTCATAAAACAAAAATGCCTACATTTTTTGATTTTATATGTTGGACTTTCAGGTGTTTGCCTCTGGGAAGAGTCACCTTTAACCCTGAGCTCTGCTGGAGCAGGGGAGACCGTGTTACAGTTTGCTCAGCCTGAGTTTGTAAGAGCTGCAGGTCAAATGATGAACGCCTGTCTGGTTTGAAAAGAGATCACTTGTTATGAACTTATGGGTGGGCGTACAGTGCTCCTAACTCTGACCCTATTAGCAATGTTTGGTCTCCACATCTCACAGAGTGGGGACATGAGTAAAAACGCTCACAGCCTATTCCCCGAACAATGCGCCTCTGATTTCCGAAACGTTTCCCACAACGTTCTCTCTGCGTTCCCCGAACGTTCCCGGCTGGTGCACT
Source organism: Oncorhynchus gorbuscha (assembly GCF_021184085.1). Classification (NCBI taxonomy): domain Eukaryota; kingdom Metazoa; phylum Chordata; class Actinopteri; order Salmoniformes; family Salmonidae; genus Oncorhynchus; species Oncorhynchus gorbuscha. The sequence continues at coordinate 60,242,650 of NC_060178.1, forward strand.
GGGGCTGTGGAGCTCCTGGTATTCTCGAGGCAGGCAACTCTTTAATGACGGTATAGCTCCTGTGGAACTCGCCGGCGGAGCTTTTTAACTAGATGTCTGGAGGCTCGTGGACCTCCTGGTAAAGCTATCAGTGTCCGTGCTGGCCTGGCATCCTCCTGCTAAGTGGATGGTTGTAAATATGAGAGTGACAGAGGGTAACCCGATACCCCCCCACCCCCCAACCCAACAGCAACGATGCACCGAAGCTCACGTCCTTGTCAGGGTAATCACGCGGGTGTAGATTGATCACAGAGCAATGTTTGTGTGTCGCCAGCACACACACACACACGTACAGTAACACACTCGCTTGATGTCCTTGATTATTTTAGTACTTTTTACACACACTTACAAGTCTTCACAAATCTCTTTAGTAATTTGGTTAACCACATATTCCTTCATAACCCCTTCATCTCTTCCTCATTTCAAAGCACCAAGCTTTGTCGTCTACGGGGATCATTGTGGGTCCCTAAAACGTATGTATCCCCGTGTATGTGATTGAGACTTCACAACCCTTCACAATCTTATTAAGAAAACACTGATTTAACAAACACACATTCATAATTGTATATTTACACACACTCTCTCTCGCAGATTAATATTCACACACACACACACACACACACACACACACACACACACACACACACACACACACACACACACACACACACACACACACACACACACACACACACACACACACACACACACACACACACACACACACACACACACACACACACACACACACACACACACACACAGCAGTCTCCATTTCTCTCCCAAACAGACCTTCTAATTGCATGCTAGTCATTAGGTGGAAGGGGTTATTTAAGCATTAAGGCCTAAGGAAGGAGTGTGGTATACGGCCAACACCACAGCTAAGGGCTGTTCTTAGGCACAACGTAAAGGGGTTCTGAGGCACAAACCCCTGAGGTACCTTATTGCTATTATAAACTGGTTACCAGCATAATTAGAGCAGTACAAATACATGTTTTGTCATACCCCTGGTATACGGTCTGATATACCACGTCTGTCAGCCAATCAGCATTCAGGGCTTGAAGCACACAGTTTATAATTGTCAGTAATGGATGTCTGTCAACGGCTGGAGGTTGATTACTACAGTTGTTGAGGTGATAATGGTCACAGAATATTATTTTCTCTTCTGATTGCCCGAACATTCATTTTTTCACACCGTAAGAAAAAAAGGACATGATGGAAAATCTGTGTTAGTGATAGTCATTTCAACCAGTGATTCACTATTACAGTTCATCAGCCTGTTTGGGTTAAAATGGACACTGCGTTTGTGGCTTAATTGATGCCATGTTGTTTTGGTTGGTGCTGAAATTTTAAAAAATGACTGTGTGTGTGCTTGTGTGTGTGCATGCAGGCGTTTGTGCGTCTGTTTTGTGTGTGTGAGAGAGACAAAGCAGGAAAGATACACAATATGACCAAAAGTATGTTCCAAAATCATGGGCATTAATATGGAGTTGGTACCCTCTTTGCGGCTATAACAGCCTCCACTCTTCTGGGAAGGTTTCCCACTAGATGTTGGAACATTGCTGCAGGGACCTGCTTCCATTCAGCCACAAGAGCATTAGTGAGGTCAGGCACTGATGTTGGGCAATTAGGCCTGGCTCGCAGTCGGTGTTCCAATTCATCCCAAAGGTATTCGATGGAGTTGAGGTCAGGGCTCTGTGCAGGCCAGTCAAGTTCTTCCACACCGATCACGATAAACCATTTCTTTATGGATCTCGCAGTTGGTTATCTAGGTGAAGACAATTCCCAGTGTCAGTGGCTGGGCTGGTTCTGTTTTCCCCCTGTCTCTCTCCTCTTCCTTTTCAGAGTCAGTCTTCCTGTTGAAAATCCCACCGATATTAAACCATTATTGAATTAGAGACCATCTGGTCTGGGCCCGACACCCCGGCCTCTGTATGGAGAACACAGCAGTGATACATATGCCGACAAACCACTGAGCAGCATTAGACACAACTCTTGAAAACAAATCAAGATTTTCCCCTGCGTGCTAAGAGTCCTTGTCAATGACATAATTCCTTAAGAATGTCAGGTGGACCGGTTCAAAGAACGTTTGAAAAACGCAGTCAGCCATGTTGGACTCCCATCTCATCTAACTAGGATTAGCGGAGGTTGATTCTCACGCCGGATCTGGAGGGAGTCGGCAGGTCTTGAGGTAGCACTATATTTGGATATAGATTTGGATGTAGATGCTCTACAGACTATCTGTAACATTTAATCTACTTATCTACTAACTATAGCTGGGCTCTAACCATGACCTTAACCCTTATCCAAACCCTAAACTTACCTTAGCCGTAACTCTAACCCTAACCCTAACCGTTAGCCGAACCCTTACGCTAACCGTTATTCTAAACCTAACCCTAACCCTTAGCCGAACCCTTACGCTAACCCTTATTCTAAACCTAACCTTAACCCTTAGCCGAACCCTTACGCTAACCCTTATTCTAAACCTAACCCTAACCCTAACCCTTAGCCGAACCCTTACACTAACCCTTATTCTAAACCTAAACCTAACCCTAACCCTTAGCCGAACCCTTACGCTAACCCTTATTCTAAACCTAACCCTGACTGTAACCTAAGCAAGCAGTTGCTTATCAACAGATAGTTTGTTGATACCCATAGAAAGTGTGACCGGACTTGACTCTCAGCACTGACTGTATGGCCATGTGTGTGTTCAGAGACTTGCAAGGCATGTTGGATGAGTGATGAGCCGCTGGCCATGCTGAATCCCTCTGGATGTGCTCTGATTAAGGATTCACGCCTGGGCTCCCTCTGTTACTGCAGAGCAGCCAACAGCTCTTTGGAACGTCAGCATGCAGAGGCACCACACACAGCCCACCACTGAGTCAGACTGTGAAGGGTAGCTAGCCTGCATGGTTACGAATCCAAAACACGGCCTAAACAAGGAGGCTTTATTCTCGTGCATCGGATTGATTCGAAAATAATGTCCAAGAAATGGAATGGTCGTAAATTATATTAATGTTCTTTTTACGCTTGGGTTTCATGTACGGTGCTGTATAAATCACATTCATGGGGAAGATGACCAGCTGGTTTTCTTGAACTTAACCTTATAAATCAGGTTTTAGTGTGTTTACATGTGTAGTCTGTGGCTCTATCAATATCATTGACTCAAACATCCTCAGTGTCTGTAAATCAAACAGTTAATTTCACTGCTGTTATCTTCAGTCTGATGTACAGATGCAAATCCCTATAACGTTATAGTCTTGTCTTCCAGCCGTGCATCTTGTGACACTAGTTGCTTAAAACTGATATACCCCTTGAGCAGCTTTCCCAACTCTTGCTCATCAGCACTAAACTTAATGTTTTTGATTGGAATCACCTCCTCCACTTGGGGACATGCAACATGCCAGTATCTTCCGGGTAACTTCTCTGGTAAAAAAATAAATAAAAAAACTCTCCTCCCAGGTATGGGTGGTCCTAAATCATGTTGAAATTGAGCATCCGCTAGGATTACGGGAGAGACTAGAAGCCAGGCATATGAGGGCTCTAATCATAGGGTTATGGAATCATATTTTTTCAGTCTGTTCCAGTCTTATGAACAGAAAACACAGCGCCCCCCCCCCTCCCCATCCTCCCATTACTACATCTAACTGCACTGAGCAGGTCTCTTCACCTCGGCCCCAATTCCTACCCGAGTTAAGAATGCGTAAATGGAAGTTAATTCCCTTTTTTATGCACTTTTCTCTCGATGTGTATTCTGACCTTGAACTCAACCCTTGTGTTGTCTTAAAGGTCAAAAATGATCCGCCACTATGTTTAAAAGCAGAGAAAATCCCCCTAAATGATATTTTTTCAACTTGAAATTTGGTGACTTCTTCTAGAGTGACGCCAACATTAGAAAAAGTCAAACATCGCTTTTGTTCATATTTCCATGAAAGCTGTACATCATCAGGGTACAAAGATTGTCTTAGGGTCATTTTTTGACCCGGCAGTTACGTATAAAATCATTTACAGGTCACAACAACTAGACACACACATACACAGACACACACAGACACACAGACAGACACACACACACACACACACAATGAGAAATTGAGATTCTGTGTGCTACTGATTGATCTCGGACCAAACGTTCTTATGCATGGGCAACATCTCCTCTCCACGACCCCCACACATGACTCAAGATTACAGACAAAATAAACAACATTTCAGACAAAATAAACACAATTTCAGACCAAATAAACATTTCTTGAAAGCGTTGTTTACTAATGGGGAATGCAGTTAGAGGCTATAAAGGTGCTGCAGGTAACAGCACCCCCAGTTCTAGCTTTGCTGAAGCCATGAGTGCACGTTGCAGAGCCCAACAGGTCGTAGATCTGATTTTTTCAGATGTCCAGGAGGAACAAGAGAACAATTTAGAAGAGGAGGAGGTATCTGAAGAAGAAGATGGGGAAGAATTACAACTCAGAGCAAGAAAAACCCAAGCTGAAAGATAGACATTTTTGTCAAAGAATAGCAACATTGTCTGTAACCATATGACAGTAACCATATGACAACCAGAGCAGGATGGCAGCACAACATGTCATAAGGATGATCCCAGGGCCCACAAGACATGCAGTTGTCCATGCCCAGGACATCGCCTCAACATTCTACATGTTAATCACACCAGCCATCGAAAAAATCATCCTGGAGATGACAAAATTGGAGGGTTTCTGTAAATATGGAGACAACTGGAAAAGGATGGATGAGAATGACCTGTGTGACTACTTCGGGCTGCTAATCTTTATAGGTCCCGAGGTTAGGCTGCATGTAGTCTCTGGGATGCAGAGAGTGGAAGGGCGACTTTCCGTGCCACGACGCCACAGAAAGTCTTTCACGCTTTCTCAAGAAAGCTCCAACTTCATAACCGTGAGTCAAGACGTGCAAGACGTGTGGGAGACAAACTGGCGGCCATAAGAGAGGTCTGGGAGAAGTGGGTGGAGCGTCTGCCATACCTCTACAACCCTGAGCCTGAAGTAACAGTGGATGAGCCACTGGTTCCATTCAGAGGTACATTTTTTATTTTCATATCTGTAATGTAAGTCCTTTTCACTGTTCATTTGATTATTTTATTGCTGTAACGTCATTGATTTTATGTGACTGTTTTCTGTGACACTGATACTAATTACAAAAGGTTGTTGTCCTTTTGGGCAGTACAGTATATGCCCAGCAAGCCAGCAAAGTGTGGCATCAAGATATGGGTGGTGTGTGACGCACAATCAAGCTACGGTTGGAAGATGCAAGTCTACACAGGGAAGCCGACCAGTGGAGACCCGGAGAAGAACCAGGGGAAAGGGGTTGTGCTTGATGTGACAGATGGAACTAGGGGCCACAATGTCACGCGTGACAATTTCTTCACCTCTTATGAACTCAGCCAGCAGCTCCTGAAGAGGAAGATCACCATGGTTGGAATAGTTAGAAAGAACAAGCCTGAGCTCCCACCGCTCTAGTTTCTTACGTCCCAAAGAGGAACAAGAATGTGGTCCTCCTGAGCACACTGCACTAAACGTCTAAGGTCAGTGATCGTGAGGACAGGAAGCCAGCCATCATCCTGGACTACAACCACAACAAAGGAGACGTGGACAACCTGGTCAAGGTGATTGGAACTTACAGCTGCAGGAGAATAACTGCCCGCTGGCCCCTGGTCATCTTCCATAACATCATTGATGTGTCCTCATACAATGTCTTTGTGATATGGAACAAGATTAACCCACCTGGATGCCTGATAAGCGGAACAAGAGGAGGATGTTCCTGGAGCAGCTGGGAAAGGCACTTGTAACCCCACACATTCAAAGAACATTCAAAGAAGTGAGCGCATCCCCCTCACAGCAGCCTCTGCAGAGCTACTGAAAGCTGTTCAGGGGGCTGAATCTTGTCCTGATCCACCTGAGGCTGCAGCTGGGGCAGGTAAGAGGGGGAGATGCCAATTCTACCCCCCAAAGAAGGACTGTAAAAGCAAGGTCCATGCACACACACTTACCTACTGTCCTACATGTGCCAATTAGCGTTGATTGATTTATGTTTTTTATGTTTTTGTTTTGTATCTATCTTATTTTATTCTCATTTATTGTTGTTGTTGTTGTTTATACACCTTGTGGGTGGGGGCAGTGGTTAACAAAATGGGAGAAGACTGGTATTTTGTAGTTGAATTCCTCATTGTACAGTATATAAGAATATATCACCATTTTGCCAAAAAAAGTTGAAGACTTATTGCTTCCCTTCAATAAAATGCATTCAAAACTACTTTCTGCACATTTCTGCTACTTTCTTAGGCTATTCAAGTGCTGCCTCTTGCTAAAATATATGTTTACACCTACGCAGTACCTTTAGCAATAATAATAATAATAATAATAAACCTACTTTAGTAAAGAAAACAATTGACAGGTGTATTGTACTAAAAAACAAGTGGTGTCCACTGATTAAATGCAGTCTTTCTGCATTGTGAAGAGGGAAAACCCAGATCTTCACAAAGTTAGTGATGAATGACAGATTGTTTCTTCATGTAAAATATATTTGGGGTTTAAAATTCAATTTAAAGCTGCTTTATTTGAGGGGTTTAGTGAAGGCAGGTATTTCTTTTTACCATTAGGACAAGGGGCGTATACAGAATGTTAAGACTACACAAGGGGCGTAACCAGAATGTTAAGACTACACAAGGGGCGTAACCAGAATGTTAAGACTACAGAAGGGGCATAAACAGAATGTTAAGACTACACAAGGGGCGTAACCAGAATGTTAAGACTACACAAGGGGCGTAAACAGAATGTTAAGACTACACAAGGGGCGTAAACAGAATGTTAAGACTACACAAGGGGCGTAACCAGAATGTTAAGACTACACAAGGGGCGTAACCAGAATGTTAAGACTACACAAGGGGCATAAACAGAATGTTAAGACTACACAAGGGGCGTAAACAGAATGTTAAGACTACACAAGGGGCGTAACCAGAATGTTAAGACTACACAAGGGGCGTAACCAGAATGTTAAGACTACACAAGAATGAATGTTAAGACTACACAAGGGGAGTATACAAGACTACACAAGGGAGTATACAGAATGTTAAGACTACACAAGGGGCATAAACAGAATGTTAAGACTACACAAGGGGAGTATACAGAATGTTAAGACTACACAAGAGTATACAGAATGTTAAGACTACACAAGGGGCAGAATAAGACCAGAATGTTAAGACTACACAAGGGGCATAAACAGAATGTTAAGACTACACAAGAATGTGTTAAGACTACACAAGGGGAGTATACAGAATGTTAAGACTACACAAGGGGAGTATACTACACAAGGGGCGTGAATGTTAAGACTACACAAGGGGATACAGAATGTTAAGACTACACAAGGGGCGTAACAGAATGTTAAGACAGAATGTTAAGACTACACAAGGGGAGTATACAGAATGTTAAGACTACACAAGGGGAGTATACAGAATGTTAAGACTACACAAGGGGAGTATACAGAATGTTAAGACTACACAAGGAATGTTAAGACTACACAAGGGGAGTAAAGACAGAATGTTAAGACTACACAAGGGGAGTATACAGAATGTTAAGACTACACAAGGGGTTAAGACAAAAGAATGTTAAGACTACACAAGGGGAGTATACAGAATGTTAATGTTAAGACTACAGAATGTTAAGACAACAAGGGGAGTATACAGAATGTTAAGACTACACAAGGGGAGTATACAGAATGTTAAGACTACACAAGGGGAGTATACAGAATGTTAAGACTACACAAGGGGCGTATACAGAATGTTAAGACTACACAAGGGGCGTAAACAGAATGTTAAGACTACACAAGGGGAGTATACAGAATGTTAAGACTACACAAGGGGAGTATACAGAATGTTAAGACTACACAAGGGGAGTATACAGAATGTTAAGACTACACAAGGGGCGTAAACAGAATGTTGATTAAGACTACACAAGGGTTAAGCGTGATAATAGTATGCTAATCACCTGCTATTCGTTTTGGGGGAGATGAAATACATTAAGGTGTGGCGGAGGTGTGTCTACAGACACACTGTATTCTGACCTTGACTTAATTCACTAATAATTCCACCACCTTCACGAGGAAACCATGAATAACTTGTTGTAGATGGAGGCAAATGTGAAACAAGTCGTATGGCAGCAAACTGGGGCAGCAGGGTAGCCCAGTGGTTAGAGTGTTGGGCTAGTTCAAACCCCAGAGCTGACAAGGTACAAATCTGTCGTTCTGCCCCTGAACAAGGCAGTTAACCCACTGTTCTTAGGCCGTCATTGAAAATAAGAAATTGTTCTTAACTGACTTGCCTAGTTAAATAAAAAACTGAAGCATATCAACTTTCCTACAGTGAAGTTAATGAAATACTTTGCCATTATGCAGAATTTAAATTGTATGGGCTATTAACTTGCAGGGAAGGGTACTCTCGAATGTCTTAATTATAGGCTACCCCGACTTTGTATGTTTCCTATTTCTATCATGTTAAATATTAGCCACTGTCAGTATCGACCGTCAGTTGGCCTAATAACAACACATATTCAACTTCCAATTTACTGTTCAGTTGGTATGGCCTATATTATCATTCCATTTAATCACATTGTTTTGTTAACCTTCATTTGCTTCCTCTGTAAACGGCGTCACGGCCGTGTGGTTGTTGCTGAGGATCATTACAAAACAGTTGAAAATACACTAATTAATGACATCGTTATGGAGCGGAGCTCAGACCAAACCTTAACAGTTTGAACCCCGGCGCCGGCGCATGGCGCAATCATTGGCTGTGTCATCGCATAGTTCCATGGTTAGTACAGGCAATAGAGGAGTGTACATGCTTCTAACCCTGCATTGGTTGCTGTTTGGGGTTTTAGGCTGGGTTTCTGTGCAGCACTTTGAGATATCAGCTGATGTACGAAGGGCTATATAAATAAAATTTGATTTGATTTGTACATCCTACTATTGTACACTATTCTCTCCATTGTAATTGTATGTACACTAATATTCCAACATTAACATAAGTTGACGAACTGAATATGGACATTTTCAGAATGAATCAAACCACAGTATTTTTGATTCATCGATATATTTGTGCGTAAATGCTCTCCAAACCATTTTTTTTTTTAATGGTTCATACATTTATTCAGCTCGCACAAGGGAACCACGCCTGCAAAGCCCATTATGCACCTTCATAAGGTAAGTCTGAATACCAACTAATGAGAAGTGCTTAGGAAAGGTGGGGATAAGAAAGGTGTAATTTCTGAAGTCTGAATCGGGCCCTTAAAGAACTGACAGGCAGGAACAAATGAGGATTTTTCTGGTCAAAAGGACTTACCTTGTCTTTCCCTAGCTCCGAGTCATGGAGAAAGGGTTTGACAGCAATAGCTCATTTACCACTGGCCCACTCTACGTCATCTGAAACAAAGGTCTTGTTTTTGCTCCCATCATCTGGTCGAGATGTGCTGCTGGCTCTCTCTGCCGGCTCTCTCTGCCTGCTCGCTGGTTCTGGTTCTCATTTCACCATATGTTTATGTCTACCTCCTCGATTGTCCAGGTTTAACTTGTCTCTCCACAGACTTAACCATGTGTGGTGGCTGGGCATGTGGTGTGCATAGTGGCCATCCCACCTGAATGTTGTGTTCTCATACACCACCCTGGCAGACACGGAGATCAGAGGGCATGCCTGTTACCACGGAGACCTGACGTTTGTACAAACAAAGCCGGCTCCTGTCTGTCACTGTGCTACTTGACCTTTTGACCCGGTGACGCCTGGGTTGCTGTGTTCACCTCACCCTGCTTCGAAGCCCATGTCAACTTCCTCCCTGGCTACGCAGAGAGCAACCAAGGTCAACAGGACACAGTTAGGAGGACATTCCTCACTTTACGCTCATTCATTCATTATCTATTTGTTGCCCTCCTTTGGTTCAGTCAATAGGATCAATGTACTGAAATGCAATGATGACTTAGACTGTGGCGATGATATACAGGATGAGGATGAAGAGTGTGTGCTGTGCTGTCATACAGCCCACACCCACAGCCCTAACAGAGGTTTACAGCCTTGTCAATCAATCAATCAATCAATCAATTCAAATCAAATGCATTTTATAAAGCCCTTTTTCCATCAGCCCATGTCACAAAGTGCTACACAGATACCCAGCCTAAAACCCAGATGCAGATGCAGCACCTCGGTGGCTATGAAAAACTCCCTAGAAAGTCAGGGACCTAGGAAGAAACCTAAAGAGGAAGAAGGCTCCAAGGGGTGGCCAGTCCTCCTCTGGCTGTGCCTGGTGGAGATTTTAAGAGTACTCGGCCGTTAAAGCCAGATTGTTAATAAAGACGTTCAAATGTTCATAGGTGACCGGTAGGGTGAGAGTGGGTATGTGAGAGACAGAGGGTGAGAGACCGTGGGTGAGTGAGTGAGTGAGTGAGTGAGCATCAAGGCCAGATCATTATTCAAGATGTTGGAACATTCATAGATGACCAGCAGGATGAGAGAGAGAGAGAGAGAGAGAGAGAGAGAGAGAGAGAGAGAGAGAGAGAGAGAGAGAGAGAGAGAGAGAGAGAGAGAGAGAGAGAGAGAGAGAGAGAGAGAGAGAGAGAGAGAGAGAGAGAGAGAGAGAGAGAGAGAGAGAGAGAGAGAGAGTCAAAACAGCAGGTCCGGGACAAGGTAGAGCGTCCGGTGGAACAGGTCAGGACACCTTCTGTGCAGGTCACAATGTCGGATCCCTGAGAAGTTCCCTCTCTGCTCCCACTTACAGCTCTGCTTACTCACTCTTCCCATGCACTCTAACACGTTGGTCAAAGTCCAACCTCTGCCTATTATTATGGAAAGTAAAGGATCCTTCAATCTCAGTCTGTACACTGCTGTTCCCCAGGACGAGAAAAAAAACGAATCAAGCTATTACATACTTATTAATGTACTTACAGTATCTTTCTGTTTCAAGGCCTCTGTGACTGACTATTCCCTCCACGTATGCGTGTAAACATGGCAATACTAAAGGTAATAATCAATGCAATAAAGAAACAGTGATCTGAGTAATAAAAATGGCCATGCGATAAGATTGTAATCAACTCTGCAAAGTGCATTCAGGCCTTAAAAAAGTGGGTTTACTCCTAATAGAATAATTGAGTTGCTTGTTGCCCTAATAGCTGTCCACTTAAATTGTACTTACTTCTCACAGCAAATGAACAAATAGTTTCCACACTCGGGCAACAACTGGAATCATGTGTCTGGGAAAGAGAGAGCTGACCAGAAAGAGAGAGAGCTTGAGAAATACACAGGGGTGAAAGGGATTCGTTGCTTTGTCAAGCTGGGCTGTTTCAAACTAGTGTGCCAACGAAGTAAATATTATCATTCTTTCTAGCACAATTACCATAATTCTGGTCTTGGCAGGCACCCTTGTCCAGGAAGATATCCAAGTAGATCACCCGGCCAATAGGTCAATGGCACACATTGTAAAACAGCCCAGCTGATGCATTGCAGATGATCTTGGAGTCCATTGAGCATGTCAGACATTTTGATCTATCTTTCTGATTATGATGCATGTACTGTATCTGTTTTTGATCATAAGTTGGTCTACAATGTAGCTGGCAATTTGTACCACCCATACGTTCTGTAAGAAAGTCAAATCCTGTTTTAAGCCTATTAACACTCAGATTCCAGGCTAGTTCCTCCATCATGTCAGTGTACTCCCAGAAGAGGTCTGGAGGGCAGAGTGGACATTTGCCATGGTTGTGAAGGGAGGCAGGTTGGAGAGACAAACAGAAAGGGAGAAGAATATGGATACGAGAAGGCAACAGAACAGAGGCAGAGATTGACAGGAGGCAGAGGGAGTGGTAGAGAGGCCAGGTCAGCAGCTGTGCTCGTCGTGGGGCTCTTTTTAAAGACAACACGTTGTGATTGGATTACTTGTGTTTGGAGGTTAAGCAAAGAGGTGTAACGGCTGCCTGAGTGGGCCTCTCGCTCCCCGTACCAGAGGTGACCCTGCTAATGCCTGATTCCACGCCACTAATCTGCCCGGATGGTTTCATTCTGCTCCCAGGTCAGCCAGCTAATGTTTAAACTCCACACTGCTAACATGGAGGTGAGCGGGACATCAGACCTCGGGCCCCAGATGACTAAAGCTCCGACTACAAACTGCGGGGCCGGCTTGCTGCTGCTGCTAACATCCTCCACCAGCTCAGCTCGAGGGGGGAAAGAAAAACTGTGCGTATGTGAATTAGCTCGTAGACATTCCATGCCTTCCGGCTGTAGGTTCAAACCCGGCTTAGACTTCATGTCTTTGACCCGGAGGAAGTGTATTTGTTTTTTAGGGCTCCATGAAACTCCCGCTTCAGTTGAATTCGGGGAAGTAGCGGCGCTTTAAATCACCTGGAAATACTGTGAACTCGTAGGCCAAGGAATATGAAAGTCTTTAATGCAATAGGGGTAAAAAAAATATTGAAGTGCTAATGTAATATACGACAATGAAGAATTTACTGTCATTTGATATGTTCCCCCAAAAGCTTCATACACACACGCACGCACACACACACAATGCACCCTCCCAGTCATCGTGTCTCCTCCCGCATCAGCGGCACCATCTGTTGAAGTCATCTGGCGTTTCCCTGCTCCTCTTCTGTGTTCTTTTTAACCCTCGTGCTTTCAACATGACTGCCACGGTCACCAATGATTCTCAGAGGCATTTAGGCTCCCTTTATGATCCGAAGTGTAGACTCCGCCGTTCAGCGTTCACTACCCGATGGCAACATTACATGGGTCCGTAGGAGGTGCACACTCCAGCCTGTGAAAAATAAAACTTCGCTCTCCCTCTCTCTCTGCTCCACACTCAGGTCAGCGACTCCTCATCTGTCAATCTTTCCATTTCTCTTCTTCCTCTCTTCCTCCCTCTTTGTTGCTCTCCTAAATCTCTTCTTTCTCTCCATTACTTGGGCTCTCTCTCTCTCTCTCTTTTCTTCTTCCAACTCTCTCCTGTGGGGTCTCACCGTAAGCAGCATTCTGCTGGGGTCACTCTCCAGATCAATGGCCAGCCCATGTAGACCCGCTGCTCTCCAGTTCCACTGTAACCTGACCTCCATATGTTCCTTTGACCAACGCTGCCCAGTGTGTGTGTGTGTGTGCGCACGCACGCATGCATTTTTTTGTGTCGTGTGTGCGTGATCGTGGTGTTCTGTGCTTGGCTCGCAGTCCTGCTGGGCCCAGGCTCTGAGAGAATGTAATTACAGCCATTAAAAGCTCAAGGCATTATCAAACGCTGCGCTGCTTTACAGCTTCATAAACACTATATTATGTGGTATCCACCTGTGGAGGGGCCCGCAGTGTGGAGGGGCCTGCAGACCAGAGGGAGGTCTGCAGTACCCTGAACCCCCCCCCCGCTGAGTGGGCCCCAAGAACCTGACCACGCCTCCCCAGAATTCAGTCAACCTGGCTGATCATGACCTTTGACCCCATCCATAGGTCAGTCGGATCATTCCAGACTGAGAGGAGTCTGTGTTCCTATGGCGGTCAGGGGTCCATTGATTCGATGGCCCTGCCTGTAGGTGTAAGGAAAGGGAGACGGAGAGCTTGGAGGGAGAGAGGGATGGAGAGGGAGGAGGATAGTGGCCATCTGGGTCAGGGGTCAGACATTTTACATTTTAGCAATTTAGCAGAATTGCCATATCCAGTGCGAATTACAATTAGTGCATTCATCTTAAACGATAACTCCACTCAAAAACTCTCTTTTGGCATTTTATTCATTAGTGCACTGTTGATACAGTCACAAAATGTTTTGCATGTCAGCAGTCAAGTTTTAAAGATATTGGACATTTGAGAAGCAAAGTGTCACCGGCCACATCGTCATGGTGATGAAAAATGCATTATATGATGCATGCACTGATACAGAGCCCAAACGTTGTGATTTATTAATCGAATAGAACAAAAAGACTTACCAGGGGGAACTATCAGAGAGTACAAACTGATCAATATTATAATCAGAGGATTGGAATATAGACATTGTGAGGGTAAAAGGGTGATTAGGCAAATGCGAGCGTTATGACTGGGTTGTGTACGAGCTAGTGGGTTGGGGGGTTGTGGTGTAAGACAAGGGGGTCATTATGTAGAGCTGTTGAGATACAGTGGGGTTCTAAATTATTGACACCCTTGAGAAAGATTAGCGAAAATGGCTGTATAAAATAAATCATTCAAATGCAGAGCTATATTGTCTGCTCAAAAACATGGGGAACTTATATTATTTCATATTAATACAATTGCTCAGAGAAAGAGATTTTGTTGAATAAGTATTATTAGAATGTTTTTCTTCTCAAAAGGGCAGAACATGCTTTATGAGTTTGAGAAGGCATTGGGAGGGATCGTAGACCCTTCCTCCACAAAGCATCCTTCCAGATCCTTGATATCCTTCACCCGTGCTTACGGACAGCCCTCTTCAATTCAAACCACAGGTTTTCAATGGGTATCCGGAAACTGAGATTTCGATTTTGTGGCCAATTAGCCATTTCATTGTGGATTCTCTGGTGTGTGTGTGGCCAAAGAGGTCAATTTTCATGTCATGCAACAAATGTAAACGCCTGGAGTTTGATAAACGGCATTGGCACTTGGGTTGGAACCGGTGCTCTATGTTCAGATGACATGGAAATAGAAGTCTTTGGCCACGCACGCCAGTGGTGGGTTTGGCATCGAAATGAGAATGCATGAGCAGAAAATAGCCTCATACCTACTTTAAGATATGGTGGTGGATCTTTGATGTTTTGGGGCTATTCTACTTCCACTGGTCCTGGGGCCCTTGCTAAGGTCAACGGCATCATGAAGTTTACCAGGACATTTTTTTTGCCAAAAACCTGGTTGTCCCTGCCAGGAGGCTGAAACCTGGCTGTGAGTGTCTTCTAAGCAAGACAAGAACCCCAAGCACACATCAAAGCCAACTCATTAAGCTTGTGGTTAGAAATTAAAATTGAAATGACCAAATCTCTGCTTGGCATATAGATTGGGGGATAAGGCCCTGTGATGGACTAGTGTCCTGTTCAAGGGGTGTGCTTGTACATCAAGCTGCCTCAGGCTACAGAAACAGGAGACAGGCTCCTGCTCGTATGTGCCATTCTGGCTCGCGCAAGCCAAGGCTCGTGCAAGGCTACATACACATCAAAATCCACAGACAGGTTTTTTTTTAATTGAAGAGGGCCGTCCATAAGCGCAGACAAAGGATATCAAGGATCTGGAAGGATTCTGCATGGAGGAATGGTCTAAGATTCCTCCCAATGTGTTTTCCAACTTATACAACCTTTTAGAAAAAAAGGGTCAGTGCCGTTATCCAACAAGGCGAGGTATTGAAAGGTATTGAAAACAGGGGCGTGAATCCTTTTTACCCCTACCTTTTGTTAGAAAAACACGATTACAAAATCTCTCTGAGCAATTGTATTAGTATAAAATAATATAACTCCCCCCCCAAAAAGTTATTTCATACAGCAATACATAAAATAAAATAGAGCCCTTCAACAGGGGTGTCAATCATTTCGGAAACCACTGTATGTTGAGTGCTTATATCAGAGCACATATTATAGAGAGAGGGGTATATTTGTAATAGAAGAGGAATAGAGGGAGGAAAGGGGGTTGGGGGGAACATAAAGGGCTTACAGGGAGTCAGCAGGGTGATTATTCTAGGGGGGAGGTAGGAGGTGAGTGGATGGGGGTGGGGCACAGCAGTAGAGATCAAGAAGACCGGAGACACCGGCTCCGTCAACACCGGGCCACATCTGGCTAACCCCCAAATACACACACACACAACCCTCCACCAGCCAGATGTGAAGCCTGCCTTGCAGAGGACACACCCACATCTGCAGCCCTCTTCTCCCACTATGAGTGCTGGTTTGGGCCTGTATCGTTAGCGTATGTTTCATGGGCAGCATGAGTCTATATGCTTTTGCATGTTTGAAAGATAGACAGAAATCCGGGTGAGACACAGCATAGAGGTGGAGGGAGAGAAATAAAGCAGGATGAGAGAGAGAGCGAGAGAGAGCGCGAGAGAGAGAGAACCACCTACCTCTAAGAGGCAGAAAAACCTCTATGGGCCTATAATTAAAGCCAAATGAGATTTTTGTTGCTCCCTATTAGTTTTTTATTTCTAGCCACAAACAGCAAGGGGGTCTACCTCCACACCGTTAACACCACTTCTGCTCGCTCACACGCTTCTCCTTTCACGCTCTAGACTAGCGACGTCAGTTTTACTCTTCTCACAAAGTTTCTCTCTCATACCCCTGTAGAAGTCCACAGCGGTTTTGCGTGCTTAAAAATCAATGCCATAATAGATTTCACGCTCGGGTTAAACGCTATCGCATGGAATTCTCTGTGTTCCCATTGACTGCCACTGGGTTTGCGCTAGAAGGTGGTTCATCTTGAAGAGATGTTCTGCCTGATATAGACCTTGTTAAATGGTTGTCTTTCTCTGGACTGGAGGTTTAAATGGTCTGGAGGCAGGGCCAAACTCACTGATGACTCACACATGCTGATCACACACACACACACACACACACACACACACACACACACACACACACACACACACACACACACACACACACACACACACACACACACACACACACACACACACACACACACACACACACACACACACACACACACACACACACACACACACACACACACACACACACACACATGCCTTTCCTACAAAGCACAATTTTTTTTTTTTTTGCAGTTTGAGATTTACGGTGCAGGATTTAAGGAGTATACATCAGTGTTGTCCCTTGCTATGGTTCTGCTCAAGCAGCGCTCCCCATTATGCCTCTACTGGAGATGTGATTACTTAGTAATGTGTGAATGGCCTGGGAGGAGGAGAAGGGTGAGAGAGAATCAGCCATTAAATTTGACAACCACCTAAAAGGAAGTGATTCCCAAACCTTCCACAACAAAGCCATCACGTAGAGAGATGAGCCTAGAGAAGAGTCCCCTTTAGCAAGCTAGTAATGGGTCTCTGTTCACAAACACAAACAAACCCCACAGAGCCCCAAGACAGCAACACAATTAGACCCAACCAAATCAGAATTATTTGACACATTGGAAATAATTAAACAAAAAAACAGAGAACTGTAATAGTATCTGGCCCTACACAGTGGCAGAATACCTGTCTCCACCTCTCCCTCTGCCAGGACACATAACAACCACTCCAACATCAACATTTGACTTGACTATTGAGTTTAGTTTTAGGTAGGTGGTGTCAGGTAGGTCGTGACTACCAGAATTGTATTTTTATTTTTTGTTTGTGAGCCAGTCTCATCTCATCTGTAAGTCATAGTCTCTAGACCAATACCAAGGACTCATGAAATATAATCGAACTTCTCATAAACCCCTTGGTTAGAAATAATTTCAAAACAACTTAATTTCTTTTGCCATTTTGGATAACCCCAATTTAAATGATCACGAACATAATAAGGTCACAACACAAATGGCATCACATTGAAAGAGTTGTTTTATAGTCACAAAATAGGTTCACTTAGGAAATGTCCCCTACCTCGGGCAGTTTTTGTCCAGCTTAGTAAGTAATCAAAGTGAACTAATTTGACCTCAGTCTCGCAATGCTTATTCATAAATCGATGCGTGCGTAAAAGCAGTCTTACTCACAAACTCAGAATAAAAAGCTCCTATGAAATGGACCAATCAAATCCACTCCTAACATTTCCCAAGGTTTATCCCCGGCCTACTAACTGTTAGCGTGTTAGTATCGGCCTGCTAACTGTCTGAATCGCCGTGGACCATATGTTCACTTGGCTACGCATACCTCTCTCTAATATCAATATGCCTCGTCCATTACTGTCCTGGTTAATGATTACTGTCTTATTTCACTGTAGAGCCTCTAGCACTGCTCAATATGCCTTAACCAACCATGTTATCCCACCTCCTACATATGCGATGACATCACCTGGTTTAAACGTCTCTAGAGACTATATCTCTCTCATCATTACTCAATGCCTAGGTTTACCTCCAAGGTACTCACATCCTACCGTACCTTTGTCTGTACATTATGTCTTGAATCTATGCTATCGTGCCCAGAAACCTGCTCCTTTTACTCTCTGTTCCGAACGTGCTAGACTACCAGTTCTTACAGCCTTTAGCCGTACCCTTATCCTACTCCTCTGTTCCTCTGGTGATGTAGAGTTTAATCCAGGCCCTGCAGTGCCTAGCTCCACTCCCACTCCCCAGGTGCTCTCATTTGTTGACTTCTGTAACCGTAAAAGCCTTGGTTTCATGCATGTTAACATTAGAAGCCTACTCCCTAAGTTTGTTTTACTCACTGCTTTAGCACACTCTGCCAACCCAGATGTCTTAGCCGTGTCTGAATCCTGGCTTAGGAAAACCACCAAAAACCTTGAAATCTCCATTGCGAACTATAACATTTTCCGCCAAGATAGAACTGCCAAAGGGGGCGGTGTTGCAATCTACTGCAAAGATAGCCTGCAGAGTTCTGTATTACTATCCAAGTCTGTACCCTAACAATTCCAGCTTCTACTTCTAAAAATTCACCTTTCCAGAAACAATTCTCTCACTGTTGCCGCTTGCTATAGACCTCCCTCTGCCCCCAGCTGTGCCCTCGATACCATATGTGAATTGATTGCCCCCCATCTATCTTCTGAGCTCGTGCTACTAGGTGACCTAAACTGGGACATGCTTAACACCCCGGGCCATCCTACAATCAACGCTTGATACCCTCAATCTCACAAAAAAATATCAATGAACCTACCAGGTACAACTCCAAATCCGTAAACACGGGTACCCTCATAGATGTCATCCTAACTAACTCACCCTCCAAATACACCTCTGCTGTTTTCAATCAAGATCTAAGCGACCACTGCCTCATTGCCTGCATCTGTAATGGGTCTGCGACCAAATGACCAACCCTCATCACTGTCAAGCGCTCCCTAAAACATTTCTGCGAGCAGGCCATTCTAATTGACCTGGCCAGGGTATCCTGTAATGACATTGACCTCATCCCGCCAGTAGATGATGCCTGGCTATTCTTTAAAAGTGCCTTCCTAACCATCTTAAATAAGCAAGCCCCATTCAAAAAATATAAAACTAGGAATAGATATAGTCCTTGGTTCACTCAAGACCTGCCCTTGTCTGCCCATGACCAGCACAAAAACATCCTGTGGCGTTCTGCATTAGCATCGAATAGCCCCCATGATATGCAACTTTTCAGGGAAGTTAGGAACAAATGTACACAGGCAGTTAGGAAAGCTAAGGCTAGCTTTTTCAAACAGAAATCTGCATCCTGTAGTACTAACTCAAGAAGAGAGCACCTACTCCCAGCTTCCCACTGCTCTGAGGCTAGGAAACACTGTCACCACTGATAAATCCATTATAAGCATTTCTCTACAGCTGGCCCTGCTTTCCACCTGGCTACCCCTACCCCCGTCAACTGCCCGGCACCCTCCAGAGCAACCCGCCAAAGCCCCCACCATTTCTCCTTTACCCAAAATCCAGACAGCTGATGTTCTGAAAAAGCTGCAAAATCTGGACCCCTACAAATCAGCCGGGCTAGACAATCTGGACCCTCTCTTTCTAAAATTATCTGCCGAAATTGTTGCAACCCCTATTACTAGCCTGTTCAACCTCTCTTTCGTATCGTCTGAGATTCCCAAAGATTGGAAAGCTGCCACAGTCATCCCCCTCTTCAAAGGGGGTGACACTCTAGACCCAAACTGCTACAGACCTACTATCCTACCCTGTCTTTCTAAGGTCTTCGAAAGCCAAGTTAACAAACAGATTACCAACCATTTTGAATCCCACCGTACCTTCTCCACTATGCAATCTGGTTTCAGAGCTGGTCTTGGGTGCATCTCAGCCACGCTCAAGGTCCTAAGCGACATCATAAACTCCATCGATAAGAGACATTACTGTGCAGCCATATTCATCAACCTGGCCAAGGCTTTCGACTCTGTCAATCACCACATTCTTATTGGCAGACTCGACATGTTATGCAGGTGAATGAGGACCCAAACGCGACTTTAGCGTGGAGTCCCTCCAGAAAACGAGCAAGCAACGCCTGCTTGTTCCAGTTACTGGAGGCAGCAAGAGTGCGAAACTCTATAGAGTAATCCGTTATGGATCGATTACCTTGACATAGGGAAGACAGGGACCAGGAAGCTTCTTTCCCAAAAACAGAACGATCAAAAACCTGTATCATCTCCTCTTTAAAGTTCTGATACTCGTTAGTACACTCAGCCCTTGCCTCCCAGATAGCTGTGCCCCACTCCCGAGCCCGTCCAGTAAGGAGTGATATGACGTAGGCGATCCGAGCAATACCCCTGGAGTACGTGTGGGGCTGGAGAGAGAACACTATATCACACTGGGTAAGGAACGAGCGACATTCAGTAGGCTCCCCAGAGTAGCACGGTGGGTTATTAATTCTGGGCTCCGGAGACCCGGAAGCCCAGGAGGTAACCGGTGGATGGAGGCGGAGATTGTGAATCTCCTCCGAGAGGCCGGAGACTTGGGCGGCCAGGGTCTCAACGGCATGTCGAGCAGCAGACAATTCCTGTTCGTGTCTTCCTAGCATCTCTCCCTGGAACTCGACAGCAGAGTAGAGAGAATCCGTAGTCGCTGGGTCCATTCTTGGTCGGATCCTTCTGTTTTGCAGGTGAATGAGGACCCAAAAGCGACTTAACTGAAACAGAGTCTTTATTCCAGTCTATGACAAAAACGATAATCCTGGATAATATCACAGGTGAAGTCCAAACAGGAAAACTGAAACCCTCTAGTCAGTAGAGGGGAACAACAGGGGATGCGACCACAGACTGCAGGTCGCTTCGGGAAGGCGCAGGCCGTAGCTGATATAGACACCTGCTCACACGCAGCATCTGAAGAAGGCAAAAACACGACGGAACAAGAACACAGCACAGCAAACATCAAACAAGGATCCGACAAGGACAGAAGCGGAAAACAGAGGGAGAAATAGGGACTCTAATCAGAGTGTGTGAAAAAGTAAATGAGGAAGTTAAGAGAATGAGGAACAGCTGGGAGCAGGAACGGAACGATAGAGAGAGAGAGGGAGAGAGGGAGGGGGAGAGAGAGGGATAGAAAGAGGGAAAGAACCTAATAAGACCAGCAGGGGGAAACGAATAGAAGGGGAAGCACAGGGACAAGACATGACAATCAATGACAAAACATGACACGACAGCCTTGGTTTCTCAAATGCTTGCCTCGTCTAGTTTACCAACTACTTCAACAGTCCAATAATGTCTAACAGTGCAGTAGTATCTAAAATCAACTCACAACAATACACACAAATCTAAAAGTAAAAGAATGGAATTAAGAAATATATAAATATTAGATTGAGCAATGTTCGAGTGGCATTGACTAAAATACAGTAGAATAGAATACAGTATATACACGAGTTGAGTAAAGCTGTATGTAAACATGATTTAAACATTATTAAAGTGACTAGTGTTCCATTATTAAAGTGCCCAGTGATTCCAAGTCTTTGTATATAAGGCAGCAGCCTCTAAGGTGCAGGGTTAGTGATGGCTATTTAACAGTCTGTTGGCCTTGAGATAGAAGCTGTTTTTCATCCTCTCAGTCCCAGCTTTGATGCAACTGTACTGGCCTCGCCTTCTGGATGATAGCTGGGTGAACAGGCCGTGGCTCGGATGGTTGATGTCCTTGAGGATCTTTTTGGCATTCCTGTGTAATCCAGTGCTGTATCCTGGAGGGCCCCCGGTGATGAGTTGGGCTGACCGCACCACCCTCTGTAGACACATTTGGTTGTGGGCGGTGCAGTTGCCGGTCCAGGCGGTGATACAGCCTGCCAGGATGCTCTCAATTGTGCATCTGTAAAAGTTTGTGAGGCTTTTAGGAGCCAAGCCACATTTCTTCAGCCTCCAGAGGTTGAGGAGGCGCTGTCGAGCCTTCTTCACCACACTGTCTGTGTGGGTGGACCATTTCAGTTTGTCAGTGATGTGTACGCCGAGGAACATGAAGCTTTCCACCTTCTCCACTGCGGTCCTGTCGTTGTGGATGGGGGGGCTCCGTCTGCAATTTCCTGAAGTCCATGATCATCTCCTTTGTTTTGTTGACATTGAGTGAGAGGCTATTTTCCTGGCACTCAGTTTTTCACGATTCCTGACATTTAATCAAACCACTTTATTTTAAGAATATGAAATGTCAGAAAAAAATATGAATTTTGGCCCACTCCTGATAGAGATGGTGTAACCGAGTCAGGTTTGTAGGCCTCCTTGCTCACACACACTTTTTCAGTTCTGCCCACATATTTTCTATAGGATTGAGGTCAGGGCTTTGTGATGGCCACTCCAATACCTTGACTTTGTTGCCATTTTGCCACAACTTTGGAAGTACGCTTGGGGTCATTGTCCATTTAGAAGACCCATTTACGACCAAGCTTTAACTTCCTGACTGATGTCTTGAGATGTTGCTTCAATATATCCACATACGTTTCCTTCCTCATGAGCCATCTATTTTGTGAAGTGCACCAGTCCCTCCTGCAGCAAAGCAAACCCACAACATGATGCTGCCACCCCCGTGCTTCACGGTTGGGATGTTGTTCTTTGGCTTGCAAAACTCCCCCTTTTGTCCCCATGTGCAGTTGCAAACCATAGTCTGGCTTTTTTATGGCGGTTTTGGAGCAGTGTCTTCTTCGTTGAGCGGCCTTTCATGTTATGTCAATACAGGACTTGTTTTACTGTAGATATAGATACTTTTGTACCTGTTTCCTCAAGCATCTTCACAAGGTCCTTTGCTGTTGTTCTGGGATTGATTTGCAATTTTCGCACCAAAGTACGTTAATTTCCAGGAGACAGAACGCTTCTCCTTCCTGAGTGGTATAACGGCTGCGTGGTCCCATGGTGTTTATACTTGCGTACTATTGTTTGTACAGATGAACGTGGTATCTTCAGGCATTTGGAAATTGCTCCCAAGGATGAACCAGACTTTGGAGGTCTACAATATTTTTTCTGAGGTCTTGGCTGATTTATTTTGATTTTCCCATGATGTCAAGCAAAGAGGCACTGAGTTTGAAGGTAGGCCTTGAAATAAATCCACAGGTACACCTCCAATTGACTCAAATGATGTCAATTAGCCTATCAGAAGCTTCTAAAGCTATGACATAATTTTCTGGAATTTTCAAAGCGGTTTAAAGATACAGTCAACTTAGTGTATGTAAACTTCTGATCCACTGGAATTGTGATACAGTGAAACAATCTGTCTGTAAACATTTGTTGGAAAAATTACTTATGTCATGCACAAAGTAGATGTCCTAAGCGACTTGCCACAACTATAGTTTGTTAACAAGAAATTTGTGGAGTGGTTGAAAAACGAGTTTTAATGACTCCAACCTAAGTGTATGTTAACCTCTGACTTCAACTGTATATTTGACTTTGAATTGTTTAAAAGAGGCGTGTTTATCCGCCAGAGGAATAAATACGGAGGAGAAATGTTCTAGAACCAACTCAGGAATACAGGAGACAGTGGCTAAATCAGAGTAGAACATGTCATGTAAAAACCCTTGAGGAGAAACCTTTTTAAAATGTATCTTCTTAATTAAACAAGGATTAGTATTTTGTTGTTTCGTATCTCTAATACATACTATGGAACTATGATCACTGAGATCATACGCAAATATTCCACCAGACAAATATTTATGGGGGTTATTAGTAAGAATTAAATCAGTAAATGAGGCATTAACGGGGATTTTCACATTTAGCCATGTGGTTTTGAGATCAATTGATTCAGAATTAAAACCCATTAAATTGATTTGAGGCCGGGGATAGCCAATCCAGATTCAAATCCCCTTAACTGACAAACTCAGAGGACAAAAAAGGTGTTAAACACTCGGGTATAGCAACAATAGCATCCACCATGGTATCAGAGGGACGGTAAATCCCAGCAACAAATAAATGTGTACTCTGGTTTATGGACACATCTACAACCAGGAGTTCAAATTTCTTGGGAACAGAAATATTTAAACATTGAGACGCCATGAAATTAGATTTTACTCCTCCCCCTTTTTCTAATCTGTCACATCTAGATTCTTATCATTTGCTTCAATGTCTTTATCAGATAAAGAACCAATGTTTCTGAGAGAACCAGAATATCAGGACACGAGTCCTGTACCCAAATGTCAATTGTGTCCATTTAAAAAAAATCATACGGCTCACATTTAGGGGCATTAGTCCAAGTGTAACATGGTTATGTTGGTGATTTCCCTTGCCACTTTATTGTTAAGCCAATGGGTTTTTGGTTTTAGTTTTGTCTTGCCTTCACCTACTCAGCATTGCATCTAATTGGCTGGTTTGCGTAGTTTGCTTACAAGGGAGGATGTTTCAGTTAGAATTGTCCCAGTGAACAAGCACCAAACCAGCTGTAAATTGTTGGTTGCAAAGCACTGTACGTCAAAAGTGATTTTTGTACTCCCAAGTGATGATTTAAATGTACAATTTATTTCAATTTGTTTGTAAATGTTTTTTCGAACATCACACATAAGATCCAGCGTTTTTTGGTGAATATTTGTTGTGCATTTTGTTGTAGAGAATTCCCGCTAATACTAGCTAGCAACTTACTGTGTCTGGTGGGGGGGGTTGTATATTTTGTACAGTGCGTGAGTGCAGATTTGGAAGGTTAGCCGTGCCTTGCATGACGTGCAATTGTGTGCTGTTCCTATCAGAATAAAGCTCCATGACTGGTGCTACAAGTTGGAGTTTGTGTCGATGATTGATTGTACACATCGCAAGAAGAGTACTGTTACACAAGTTCCCTACAAGATGTAAAGTCAGACGGGGGTATTCAGCTCATTCCCATAAGCGCTAACAGGCATAGGGTCATCTGCAGCTATTTGTTGAGTGAGCTGAGACTTTGCCAAGGACCCTGGCCAATCATGTGAGAGCACAGTAGACTGAACATTTGACAGACGTCCCTCAACTCGCTGGATGCAGGGGCTGGGCCGGGAACTGGGAGAGCAGTGTTGGCAGAGCAGTCCACCCTGATGACGCTCTCACCAAAGGAGTGGCTGCCAATGCTCCATTCTGGGTGTGCACAGGAGGCCTTGGTGTGGCTCCTAATGCAGGGTTGGGACAGCCATGGGGGGGCAGGAGTATCCCAGGCCTGTCCTGGGGATGGGAATAGGGAGGGTAAGCAAAACTAGCCTGGGAGGGAGGGTGTGGGGGTAATTGAGGAGGGTGGTGTGGAGGGCAGTGTGGCTGGTGAAGCTCCAAACTTCCAGCATATGAGGGTGGATGATGTGAATCATACATGGTGTAGACTGCATCATGTGGTGCACTACCCTTAACAGTGTTTTGCCAGACCCTAGAGTGGTGGTCGGTGCTGTGTAGAGCTGGGCGGAGTTGAGGTGGCCGGGTCTGGTAGAGCTGTGCCGAGGCAGGCCGGGTCTGTTTGAGCTGTGCTGTGAGGGGCCAGGTCTGGTAACTAAACTGTTAAAATATTATATTTGTTTTTTTACAAACATTGCAATTTAAGGAGGAGCTCTTCTTAAGTACTGCTGCTCATGGAATTGGTTGCTAGGATGCATGAAATGCAGGATACTTGACTGACTACGCTGGATATTCATTCAGTCGTTCTGGTATAACCCATTCGTTCATACACCGTGACAACTAAAAGACAACAGTCACACAGTGGTGGAATAAATTCAACTGAACATATGTTTGTTTCATCACAAAACCGGAGAGCAACAACATCTGGCTGGTGAAGTCCACAAAGCAAATATTGCCTGTTATATCACCTGCAGCATGGTCAAGCAAGTTAATGTTTTCAACAGTTCACTGAACAACTACTGATTTAGATCCACAGATTTACCGCAAGTCAGCACAAAGACAACAGGAGATCTGCCTTCACTATTCCAGCACCATTTCAACAAAACATTTAAAAATCAAAAGTTTAATAAGGATCGCCGTTCCGTCAACGGGACAGTTGTAAATCATGCAGCGCGTTATATCAAGATTACAGATTTTAGAGTAACAAATGTCAGTACATAGAAGTGACTTACATTGGCTGAAAGCTTAAATTCATGTTAATATAACTGCACTGTCCAATTTAAAGTAGCTAATACTTCGTAAAAATGCCATGCTATTGTTTGAGGAGAGCTCCTAATAACAAAACACTTTTTTTTCAACGCAATAGGTTTGAAAATCACCTCTGAAGGTGAAATGTGTACTTCTATTCTGAAATCTTGTTCTGATTTATCATCCAAAGGGTCCCAGAGATAACATAAAGTGTTGTTTTGTTAGATAAAATCATTTTTCATATCCTAAAAAGGTCCATATAGCATGCACGATCAATTTTGTATTTCCACTCGTTCAAATTGCAAAGAAAGGAATCTGTGAAAATCTCACCCTAAACGTTGTTTGAAAGAGTCAAATCACATTCGTATCTATTCCTCAGAGATCCTAGAAGGTAATAAGACTTCACTATTTTATTAGGGGTGTAGTTTAACCTATAGGACACCATATTTGGTCAGAGAGCGACGCCTTCATGGCATGGCGACGCCTTCATGGCACGTCATCACTTGAACAACTGTATCTTTGTCAAATAAGCACCCATCAGTCAAACAAACCTAGCTAGATAGCCAATGAGGAAACCATATATATGTCATAAAATGTAGCTTCTAACCCTGTACGACAGCATGCCTTTTCATTTCGGACAAAAATTCTAAGGATATTCAGAGTTATGAAGTTATGAAAACTGGTTGTTTTGTAAATGTTGAACTTATAATATGGCTACTAATACTTGGAAAGCTAAATCAAAGTCCAAGTATACAGATTTGACGATATTCTTGCAGAAAAATAGAATATGAATGTGAATGTCTTCACAATTTGCCCAAATGTACCTGGGGACTAATTTTTCAAGTTATCCATCTGAAACTTTGCACATACACTGCTGCCATCTTGTGAACACTATTGGAATTACAACAAGAGTGATGGCTATAACTAGTACCTTTCTCTTGCATTTCAAAGATGGTGGTATAAAAAGACTTGTTGTTTTTTATTTGTATTTTCTTCTACCAGATCTATTTGTTATATTCTCCCACATACAATTCACATTTCCACAAACTTCAAAGTGTTTCCTTTCAAATTGTACCAAGAATATGCATATCCTTGCTTCAGGGCCTGAGCTACAGGTAGGTAGATTTGGTTAGTTAAAAATTGGTGGAAAAAAATGTTGCTAAATATAATTTGGCTGTCCATGGTACTGATTTGTCTGTCTGTCTGTCTGTCTGTGTCTGTCTGTGTCTGCGTGTGTGTCTGCGTGTGTGTGTGCTTGTGTGTGCGTGCTTGTGTGTGCGTGTGTGCGCGTGCGTTATCTCAGGTCAGTGGCAAAACATATTAATTTATGATTAGATAAGAATTGGCGTCATAATAATTGGTTTGTACAGAGAATTAATTCCCATATCCATCCATGGCATAGGAAAGGGCCGATTTAGCAAGCTGGCTACTGCAGGACGTCAACACAAGCAGACCAGAAACAGACACGTTTTTTTTTAAATGACTTTTTGCTTAGAAAGTGATTTGATTGGTGTGAAGCCAATTCCAAACTGGCCTCCCTTGGGAGGAGTTTTGTTGAACCAGGATAACCCACAGTTGAGCTCAGCTCAACGCTGATTGGCTAATTCTTTTATAATTTTTTTTTGCAAGAGAGAATGATTTCTCCGGTGAAAATCAGCCACTTGTGAATTGACAGAAAATTATGAAAACACAGAGAGAGATGAAAGATACATTATTTTATTGGTCAAATATTTGGGGAAGCCTGGCTACCCTTGGCATCCGTGAATACATGCCACTGATATAAGCAGGCAATGTGCTGAACAGGCAACCATAGCTAACTATTTTGGTCGATTACCAACAAAATAATTATTGAATCACAAAGCATAACAGAAAAAGTATACAGCATTTCTTACCACTCTTTCAGTGTTGGGGTTTGCACAACCATAACTTATACAGCCTCAGGTTCCCTCAAAATCAGACTGTCTCCACCGTTATCTCCCTGAATAATGCATGTTTGTGTGATGTTACTGTACCGAATTGTATAGCTAGATACATTTTTGAGGGTGTTCCTGGGCTGAAAATGCTGTCGACCACCAAGCTTGCCAGCATTACCATCCAACGAAACACAATATCATGTCAACAATCTGCATATCTATCTTTAGCTAGCTAACCTTAGGTAGCTGAATTAAAGGCATTGGGTCTCTTGTGGGGTTTATGCAGTGTAGATACATGATGCTATCGTTAGATTCCTTTGAGTACAAAACAGTCTGAATACAGGAGATGTTAGCTAGTCAAAATTGAACATAATAAGGTTAGCAGCTAACATTGTTAACAGGCTATAAAGGAAACCCAACACTTACCCAACGTTACCAATCCATGAGAATGGTGGCCATTTCGACGTCACTCTTCAGCCTTTCAAAATTATGGTTAGGTCATGACTCATGGGCACTCTTTTTCTCGCTACTTTCTCTCTTTTGGGGTCGAAGCTGATTCTGATCCAAGAAAAGAGACTGAAACTTGTTGCCTTAGTCTGCTGTTTTTGTTTCTGGCAGCTGTAACGTTAAATTACAAGTGGCTTTCACTTCCTCTCCAGCTCCAGGGCAGCAGGGTCATTCAAGTAGGTGGCATTAGCGCAAAGACACACCTAGCACAGAAGGCCAGCCAAAGGCGGCATCAACCCCCCCTGTTTTCGTTCAAAGTGAAAACACTACACAAGAAGTGGGGCAGCGTAGAGTCGCCAACGACCTGCGGATTTCTGCTTTAAGCATGATAGAGTGCCATTCCCCTTCTATTTGTTGTGGGTAGAAATCGTATGAATGAAGGTGCGGTGGAGGTGTCCACAGATACACCATATTCTGACCTTGATTTAATTCCCTAACAATAGAGCTTTCCAGCTTGCAGTCCTAAAACCTGGAAATGAGTTACCTCTGGTTGGTTCAGCCATTCCTATGGGGAAAATGAATGAAATGAAGAGAATAGGGTTTGGGATAAACACAGAAAATGAGGTCTAATGAAAGCTTAGGAGATCTTGTCACTTAACATGACCTTTATGAATTATGAAGCCTTTATGTGCTTTACGTGATTTCTTAAATTCACAAAAAGTGACATTACCTGAAGATTATCTTACAGAACAAAATGTATTAGATCTCCTAAGCCTGTGTTTACCACAGACCTGATTTTTGGCGCTTATCCAAAACCCCCACAAAAAAGACGCCATTACTATTGGTCTCTATTCCACTACCTTTGCGGGCGAGGAAACCATGAATAAGGTTTAGCGAACCTACCAGTTCCAAATGGAAGAAGCATCCATTGTTTCACATATAAATAGCACCATTTTCCATGCACTGTAATTTACAACTTGATAAAAGCTATTGATAAGAGATGGTAAAATGAGCATTTCATTTGGATAAGGGAAATGTAAATATAAATGACACTTGTTTTAGATATATTTGACCTTATAATCCCTGGAGACAAATGTGACACAGGTCATATGGCAGCAAACTCCCGTCTGTCATCTCCCGTCTGGATTACTGCAACTCGCTGTTGGCTGGGCTCCCTGCCTGTGCCATTAAACCCCTTCAACTCATCCAGAACGCCGCAGCCCGTCTGGTGTTCAACCTTCCCAAGTTCTCTCACGTCACCCCGCTCCTCTGTTCTCTCCACTGGCTTCCAGTTGAAGCTCGCATCCGCTACAAGACCATGGTGCTTGCCTACGGAGCTGTGAGGGGAACGGCACCTCAGTACCTCCAGGCTCTGATCAGGCCCTACACCCAAACAAGGGCACTGCGTTCATCCACCTCTGGCCTGCTCGCCTCCCTACAACTGAGGAAGTACAGCTCCCGCTCAGCCCAGTCAAAACTGTTCGCTGCTCTGGCCCCCCAATGGTGGAACAAACTCCCTCACGACGCCAGGACAGCGGAGTCAATCACCACCTTCCGGAGACACCTGAAACCCCACCTCTTTAAGGAATACCTAGGATAGGATAAGTAATCCTTCTCATCCTTCCCCCCTTTAAGATTTAGATGCACTATTGTAAAGTGACTGTTCCACTCGATGTCATAAGGTGAATGCACCAATTTGTAAGTCGCTCTGGATAAGAGCGTCTGCTAAATGACTTAAATGTAATGTAAATGCAAACTGAAGCATATTAACTTTCCTAGAGTAAAGTTTATGAAATGCTGTGCCATTATGCAGAATTGTAATTGTAAGGCCTTTTAACTTGCAGGGATGGGCACTCTCGAATGTCTTAATTATAGGCTACCCCGACTTTCTATGTTTCCTATTTCTATCATGTTAAATATTAGCCACTGTCAGTATCGACTGTCAGTACATTTACATTTACATTTAAGTCATTTAGCAGACGTAGGCCTAATAACAACACATATACAACTTCCAATTTACTGTTAGTTCCCTTCAGGTGGTATAGCCTACATTATCATTCCATTTAATTACACTGTTTAGTTTACTTTCATTTGATTCCTCTATAAATCTCGTCACAGCCATGTAGCGGTTGCTGAGGGTCATTAGTAACAGTTCAATCGAGTACATGCTGAACAGACTTCTATATTATATACCCTTTTATATACCCTTTTACCACCTGAGGAACATTGCCAAGGTGCGACCGTTTCTCTCATCAATGCTTTTATTACAAGCAGGCTTGACTACTCTAATGCGCTCCTGTCTGGTTTAACCAAAAAAAGCCATTGGTCAACTCCAAAACATACAGAATGCTGCAACACGGGTACTGACCAAGATCAGACGGAGAGCACACATTACACTGGTTATAAGGCCTCTGCACTGGCTGCTTGTGGGTTTTAGACTATGGTTTTTAAATCAATCCACGATTGTGCACCCCAATACATGTTTTTAATTTATGTACCCAGTATGTCCCTCAGGTCCTCTGGAAATGGCCTTTTAACAATCCCAAAACCTAGGACCAAGAGGCATGGAGAGGCAGCCTTTAGTTATTATGCCCCCAGCCTCTGGAATAGCCTGCCAGAGAACCTGAGGGGGGCTGAAACTGTGGACACATTTAAAAGAAATATTAAAACACTTTTTAGCTTTGCTTTTACTTAGGGTGCTTTTTAGACATTCAGTTTCTTTCTGAGTTTTTTACCTTATTTTTTGTGTAGTAAATATGTCACCGTTTATTTTCATAGTTTTTTATTTGTTTTTTTTTCCTGTGAAGCACATTGCGTTACATTCCATGTCTGAAATGTTCTGTACAAATAAAGCTTGATTTTATTTAATTTGAATGACAACAGAGACAGAATAGTATGGATTGTATTGAGTAGTTTGGAGTAGGCCTTGTCCCAGAGGAACGCTCCTCAGAGCCAGATGCTGATGACAGGTTGTCCTATGCTGGAGCTGGGCAGCTGGCATCTCAACCCTCACTGGGAGAACGGGGATCCGATGACGGGCCTTCTGTTGGTGATGGTGGTGGGGAGGTGGAAGGTCGTTGGAAGACTTATTGCAAAACAGCAAGTGGGAGACAAGGTTTGAGTTCACATAGAAACACTCCCCTAGATTCATGCCCATTGGTTGAAAGAAAGGAAAGTGAATATTGCACGAGTGAGCCCATAGGTTAATCAGCAAGCGTGGGAGAACTGCCTTAGTGTGCCATGCTCATAGGCTGAAGTATATAGGTGAAGACATTCCACACGCTTGCTAATAGTAGAGGAGAGACGTTACGCTATTATGACACTACCCTATAAATACCTGCTATGCTGACGCTGTAACATAAACACTTTCATAGACACCTACTGTGCTTATGAGGTAATGTTATAATCATTACCATATGAATACCTGCCATGCTAATGAGGTGACATTAACCACTACCCTAAACATATTGGCTATACTGATGAGTGAGAGGAAGTGATGTGTGTTGAGTTCACTAGATTAATGAAAAGTGACAATCAATTCAGACCAGCCTTACCGATTTAACTTTAGTAACTACATTTCAATTGAGTACAGGCTTAATTGAATGACAGAGACGGAGGTATTGAATAGTTTGGGGCAGGCCTCGTCTCAGAGGAATGCTCCTCAGAGCCAGATGCTGATGACAGGTTATCCTATGCTGGGCAGCTGACATTGAAGCCCCCATAGCGGAGCAATAGAGATGAGATGCATGCGAAGAATAGAACAGGTGAAGTTACGCTGTACTGGGTAGTATCGACAGTAGTGCTGAGCGATTAGTGCTTTGATGTCGGTTCAGTTTCAGGTTTGATTATTAGGAAATACATTTTGGTTTCAACAAACATTTTTAACAGGAACTGTATTGTGAGATAATGAAGTTAGAATGATTTCAGAGCATTTTCATGGACATTTCAAAGCCCAAAAAAGAAGACATTCAGTTGACACCAACTGCCAAAACATTGAAACTATTCCATTGTCAGTAGTATATATTACTATACCTAGTTTTCATCTGATTACTTTTTCATTTTTCATTCCTTAGAGCAGTGGTTCCCAAACTTGTTATAGTCCCGTACCCCTTCAAACATTCAACCTCCAGCTGCGTACCCCCTCTAGCACCAGGGTCAATGCACTCTCAAATGTTGTTTTTTTGCCATCATTGTAAGCCTGCCACACACACACACTATACGATACAATTATTAAACATAAGAATGAGTGTGAATTTGTCACAACCCGGCTCATGGGAAGTGACAAAGAGCTATTTATATGACCAGGGCACAAATAATAATAATCAAAAATGGGAACGTTGGTTAAATGCTTGGCATTAAAAGTACCACATGGAATGTTCACTCATTCAAGTGCGCTGAGCACAGAAAGAAAATAGTGCAATGTGTTTGATTGAAACGAGACGTCTGCGTGTACGTCTACCCAACCATGCATGCTGTAAGAGATATGCATGATTAACATGAAACGCCAACCGAGCGTTAAACACAACAGTGCATGCCGTAATGTGGGAAGATATGTGCACATGCCCAAGTTAAGGTCCAATGCCGAACCTGAGTGCCTCCCATTGTTACGCTGATTTGATTAGAAGAGATGCTACGTATGACGGTAGTTAGTACCCAACCACACATAGCGCAATGCTATTTGTAAGACACGAGATGTTTTCTGCTTTAAACCCAGCCGTACATACGGTAAACGAGAGATGGGGGACACATCCCAAAGAGTGTCTGACCCAAAAGCTGAGTGTTTTAGGAATGCCCGCCCCATGCATGCGTGGTAAGTAGCCGTTGCTGAGAAGGTGTCAAATAGATTTGGCCTAGCGTGTGACGTGTTGCAGAGCATAACCAGTGACCTAGTTGCTGGAGAGCGATGGTGGAATTCTACCCAATGTAGCTGCGGTGGTTACCTCTCCAGTTCTGAAAGAAAGACTAGTGTTCCGTAAAGGAGAAAGGTAGCACCTTTTGTCATGTATTGTCATGTTATGTCTTGTTCCTGTTCTTTCTCTTCTCTTCGTTTCCCCCTGCTGGTCGTATTAGGTTACCTTCTCTCCCTCTATCTCTCTCTCTCTATGGTCCCTTTCCTTCTCCCAGCTGTCCCTCATTCTCCTCTAACGACCTCGTTTACTCTCTCACACCTGTTCCCTCTTTTCCCTCTGATTAGGTCTCTATTTCTCTCTCTGTTTCTGCTTCTGTCTTTGTCGGATTCTCGTTTGCTTCGCCCTTGTTCTGTCCTGTCGTAATCTGCCTCTTCATTAGATGCTGCATTTGATCAGGTGCCTCTGTCCTCTACGGCCCGCGCCTACCCGGAGGGACCTGCAGTCTGTTGCCGCTAGCCCTACTATTCTCCTCTGCTACTAGAAGGGGACTAGTCAACCGATACATCTGAAGAGGATTTATGTTTTCCTGTGTTTGAACATTAAAAGACTCTTTCTGTTTCTGTTAAACCGCTTTTGGGTCCTCACTCACCTGCATAACACCTTTTCTTCCTAGGTTCTGGGCTTTCTAGGGAGTTTTTCCGAGCCACCGTGCTTCTACGCCTGCTGTCCTTCTGTAGCTCAGTTGGTAGAGCATGGCGCTTCAACCCTCCTCTCCTCCCTCTCTGCATCCCTTGACTCTCTATGTCCCCTATCCTCCAGGCCGGCTCCGGTCCTCCCCTCCCGCTCCGTGGCTCGATGACTCATTGCGAGCTCACAGAACAGGGCTCCGGGCAGCCGAGCGGAAATGGAGGAAAACTCGCCTCCCTGCGGACCTGGCATCCTTTCACTCCCTCCTCTCTACATTTTCCTCCTCTGTCTCTGCTGCTAAAGCCACTTTCTACCACGCTAAATTCCAAGCATCTGCCTCTAACCCTAGGAAGCTCTTTGCCACCTTCTCCTCCCTCCTGAATCCTCCGCCCCCTCCCCCCTCCTCCCTCTCTGCAGATGACTTCGTCAACCATTTTGAAAAGAAGGTCGACGACATCCGATCCTCGTTTGCTAAGTCAAACGACACCGCTGGTTCTGCTCACACTGCCCTACCCTGTGCTCTGACCTCTTTCTCCCCTCTCTCTCCCAGATGAAATCTCGCGTCTTGTGACGGCCGGCCGCCCAACAACCTGCCCGCTTGACCCTATCCCCTCCTCTCTTCTCCAGACCATTTCCGGAGACCTTCTCCCTTACCTCACCTCGCTCATCAACTCATCCCTGACCGTTGGCTACGTCCCTTCCGTCTTCAAGAGAGCGAGAGTTGCACCCCTTCTGAAAAACCTACACTCGATCCCTCCGATGTCAACAATTACAGACCAGTATCCCTTCTTTCTTTTCTCTCCAAAACTCTTGAACGTGCCGTCCTTGGCCAGCTCTCCCGCTATCTCTCTCTGAATGACCTTCTTGATCCAAATCAGTCAGGTTTCAAGACTAGTCATTCAACTGAGACTGCTCTCCTCTGTATCACGGAGGCGCTCCGCACTGCTAAAGCTAACTCTCTCTCCTCTGCTCTCATCCTTCTAGATCTATCGGCTGCCTTCGATACTGTGAACCATCAGATCCTCCTCTCCACCCTCTCCGAGTTGGGCATCTCCGGCGCGGCCCACGCTTGGTTGCGTCCTACCTGACAGGTCGCTCCTACCAGGTGGCGTGGCGAGAATCTGTCTCCTCACCACGCGCTCTCACCACTGGTGTCCCCCAGGGCTCTGTTCTTGGCCCTCTCCTATTCTCGCTATACACCAAGTCACTTGGCTCTGTCATAACCTCACATGGTCTCTCTTATCATTGCTATGCAGACGACACACAATTAATCTTCTCCTTTCCCCCTTCTGATGACCAGGTGGCGACCGCATCTCTGCATGTCTGGCAGACATATCAGTGTGGATGACGGATCACCACCTCAAGCTGAACCTCGGCAAGACGGAGCTGCTCTTCCTCCCGGGAAGGACTGCCCGTTCCATGATCTCGCCATCACGGTTGACAACTCCATTGTGTCCTCCTCCCAGAGCGCCAAGAACCTTGGCGTGATCCTGGACAACACCCTGTCGTTCTCAACTAACATCAAGGCGGTGGCCCGTTCCTGTAGGTTCATGCTCTACAACATCCGCAGAGTACGACCCTGCCTCACACAGGAAGCGGCGCAGGTCCTTCCAGGCACTTGTCATCTCCCGTCTGGATTACTGCAACTCGCTGTTGGCTGGGCTCCCTGCCTGTGCCATTAAACCCCTTCAACTCATCCAGAACGCCGCAGCCCGTCTGGTGTTCAACCTTCCCAAGTTCTCTCACGTCACCCCGCTCCTCCGTTCTCTCCACTGGCTTCCAGTTGAAGCTCGCATCCGCTACAAGACCATGGTGCTTGCCTACGGAGCTGTGAGGGGAACGGCACCTCAGTACATCCAGGCTCTGATCAGGCCCTACACCCAAACAAGGGCACTGCGTTCATCCACCTCTGGCCTGCTCGCCTCCCTACCACTGAGGAAGTACAGCTCCCGCTCAGCCCAGTCAAAACTGTTCGCTGCCCTGGCCCCCCAATGGTGGAACAAACTCCCTCACGACGCCAGGACAGCGGAGTCAATCACCACCTTCCGGAGACACCTGAAACCCCACCTCTTTAAGGAATACCTAGGATAGGTTAAGTAATCCTTCTCACCCCACCCCCCCTAAGTTTTAGATGCACTATTGTTAAGTGACTGTCCCACTGGATGTCATAAGGTGAATGCACCAATTTGTAAGTCGCTCTGGATAAGAGCGTCTGCTAAATGACTTAAATGTAAATGTTAAATGTAGTGGGTTCGATCCCCGGGACCACCCATACGTAGAATGTATGCACACATAACTGTAAGTCGCTTTGGATAAAAGCGTCTGCTAAATGGCATATATTATTATTTATTTTTTCCGAGCCACCGTGCTTCTACGCCTGCATTCTTTGCTGTTTTGGGAGTTTTAAGCTGGGTTTCTGTACAGCACTTTGTGACATCAGCTGATGTAAGAAGGGCTTCATAATTAAATGTGATTGATTGAAGTGGTTCTACTGGCGTGAGTGGTTGAAGCGCTTCAATATTGACAAACATGAATCATTGTTCATGTTTGGACAATTACTCAGTGAGTACAGTGACTTGTTTAGTGTTGTTGACGAGACGCCGATGGGAAGTATGACCTGAAACCTAAAGTTTTAACAATGAAGTTCTGAGTAATAGTCCATTATGATTATTTCACCCACTAAATATTACATTCATAATGGTGAATATGAAACCCCGGATGGTACAGAAATCCCATATGGTAGGTGTACCCCATGAATACTTGGAAAAGAAAAGGAGAGCCACACACTCTAGGAGCTCAGATGCAATAATTTAATAACCAACATTTTGATAGACACATCTATATCAATTAGTGACCCGCAGTGTTTGTCATTATACCCTGATGAAGACAGCTTGTCTGTCGAAACGTTGGTTATTAGGTTATTAAATGATTGCACCTCAGCTTCTAGAGTGTCTGCCTCTCCTTTTAATTTTCAAGCGTTCTACTCCGCTAGCCAGCACCTCGCCTAAACAGGTGTTTCTTTCAACTCCAGAGTACCGTGTGAATAGCCTCGAGACCATCCGTGAAATTAGCATTTAAATCCAACCAGATCTGATAACTGAAATTAATGACAAGGTTAATATCAATGTGGAATGATGGCTAATTTATCAGTCCTCTTCTCCTAGGGGGTAAACGTGGAGCAAAACATAGCGGTAAATGCTGTATGCTATGAAAAACCGCGATGAAATGGATATCCTGTAGCCTGGGATCAGAAGTATTACAGATGGCTGAATAGCCACCAGGGCCGGTTCCTGGGGCCATGCGCACGCGTCTTAAGGAGCGGAGGAAGAAAGACCAGCCTGGTCAGAGGCACCCATAGCCTCACATCTTGGAATATTCCCCCTTTGCAGGCAAAAGCTGATTCAGAAGCCTTTCCTCTGGGACAACCAACCTCTTATCCCGAGGAAGGAATACCATTGTCTGAGAGTGTTTGTAGATCAATCGCTGGAATGATAGACATAGCTTCTCCCTCAGGGGAGATATCCAGTCTGACATGACTTAAAACCTCATAAGGCACCGCCCACTTTTTTATTTTCGCCTGAAATTACAGACTCAAATGTAACTGCCTGTAGCAAGGATATGCATATTCTTGGGACCATTTGAAAGGAGCCACTTTGACATTTGTGGAAATGTGAAAGGAATTTTTATTTTTATTTAACTAGGCAGTCAGTTAAGAACAAATTCCTTTTTTCAATGACAGCCCAGGAACAGTGGGTTAACTTCCTTGTTCAGGGGCAGAATGACAGTTTTTTACTTTGCCAGCTCTGGGATTTGAGCTTGCAACCTTTCGGTGACTATTCCAATGCTCTAACCACTAGGCTACCTGCCACCCATGTAGAATGTAGGATAATATAACACAATAGATCTGGTAAAAGATAATACAAAGAAAAAGCCAACCGTTCTTTTGTATTTCTTTTCTACCATCATCTTTGAAATGCAAGGGAAAGGCCATAATGTATTATTCCAGCCCAGGTGCCATATAGATTTTGGCCACTAGATGCCAGCACTGTATGCTTAAAGCTTTAGACTGATCCAATGAAACATTGCATTTCTGTTCAAAATGTTGTATCAAGACTGCCCAAATATGCCATTTTTTTTATTAATAACTGTTTATGTTCAAAATTGTGCACTCTCATCAAACAATATCATGGTATTATTTCACTGTAATACCTACTGTAATTTGAACAGTGCAGTTAGATTAACAAGAATTTAAGCTTTCTGCCAATATCA
Organism: Oncorhynchus gorbuscha; assembly: GCF_021184085.1. Taxonomy (NCBI): domain Eukaryota; kingdom Metazoa; phylum Chordata; class Actinopteri; order Salmoniformes; family Salmonidae; genus Oncorhynchus; species Oncorhynchus gorbuscha. The sequence continues at coordinate 60,280,922 of NC_060178.1, forward strand.
GATATGTCTATGTCCTGTGAGATTTTCTTGTTACTTACAACCTCATTCTAACCGCATTAACTTACGTTAGCTCAACCGTCCTGTGGAAGGGACACCGATTCCGAAGACGTTTTAAACAACACAGAAGCGCACTGCTTTACCAGCTGTCTGTGTGACTCAGTTGGTAGCGCATGTTGCTTCCAACGGCAGTGTTTTGGGTTTGATTCCCACAGGGACGAGTATGATTTTAAAGAATATATGCATTCACTACTTTAAGTCACTCTGGATAAGAGTGTCCGTTAAATGTAAGACTGTTGCTGCAAACCAGCAACTGGGAGAGGTTTGAGTTGAAAGGAAAGTGATTATTGTGATTAGTGTGAATTTAAGTATGCTCTCTCTAATTCTCTCTTTCTCTCTTTCTTCCTCTCTCTCGGAGGACCTGAGCCCTAGGACCATGCCTCAGGACTACATGGCATGATGACTCCTTGCTGTCCCCAGTCCACCTGGCCGTGCTGCTGCTCCAGTTTCAACTGTTCTGCCTGCGGCTATGGAATCCTGACCTGTTCACCGGACGTGCTACCTGTCCCAGACCTATTATTTGACCATGCTGGTCATTTATGAACATTTGAACATCTTGGCCATGTTCTGTTATAATCTCCACCCGGCACAGCCAGAAGAGGACTGGCTAGCCCTCATAGCCTGGTTCCTCTCTCGGTTTCTTCCTAGGTTTTGGCCTTTCTAGGGAGTTTTTCCTAGCCAATGTGCTTCAACATCTGCATTGCTTGCTGAGCTTCTGTACAGCACTTTGAGATATCAGCTGATGTACGAAGGGCTATATAAATACATTTGATTTGATTATTGCATGAGTGAGCCCATAGGTTAATCAGCAACCATGATGGACTTGCCACGCTCATAGGCTGAAGTTAATAGGTGAAGGCATCCCACATGCTTGTTAATAGTGAAGGAGGAGGTGACATTATGACACTAACCTATACAGTAAATACCTCCTATGCTGACAAAGTAACATTATAGATACCTGCTATGCTAATGAGACAACATTATAAACGCGGGCTATACTGATGTGGTAACATTATAAACACTACCGTATAAATAAACACATGCTATGCTGATGAGTAAGAGAAAGCAATGTGAGTTGTGAGTTTACAAGATGAATGAAAAGGGACGATCCAATTGACCAAAACAAAAGACATGTAGGCTGATTCATTCGCTATGGAGCTGGAACAGTTGGAACAGGACACATGGCTCAATCATTGGCTGTGCCAATCACAAAGTTCCATGGTTAGTGCAGGCAATAGACTATTCTCTCTTGTAATTGTATGTACACTAATTTTGCAACATTAACATGGGTTAAAGAACGGAAAGAAACACGCAACAAAAATCGAACTAAATGATTGGATTACTTTGGAAAAATGAGTTGAATTATCTTCCCTACACATGATGAAGTAATTCATCTGCTCCTCTTCCCCACTACATGGCAGAAAGATAGGCTCACTTTAAACATTCCCTAGACAAGGTGCTTTTGAGTGACATTGGAAGAACGGTTGAGGCTAGAAACACAACTAGTGTATGGTGTTGTTCAGCAGGAAGCCTACAACGTGACCATGTGAAATGACCTCTTCACAGTGAAAATGTCGTCCCAAAGACAACAAGCACCCCCCCCCCCTAAGGACTGTGATTGAGCTAGCCAACCATCCTTCAGGTTCAATGGATTAATTCAGTCTCATCATGGTCCTTCATTTTCTCCCCGCAGTTACACTGTATTCAACCCCGTGGAACGGGTTGAAGGGTCAATTCTTATCATAAAGAAGTGAAACTCAGGGCTTTGTTAAAGTGTTCCCTTTAGGCCGTACATTGCATTTCATCTTCCTGTAATGCAAAGAAGGGACTTTGGAGGTCAAAGGGGGTGTTTTCTAAGGGTTACAAAGGTTGATTTACCTAAATTTAACATAATTGTGTCACAGCACAAATTCCGTCACATTAAAATAATAATATAGGTTCACTTAGGAATAGTCCTGTTCCTCAGGCATAAAAAGCCCGGTAAAGTGAACCTGTTTGACCCCAGTCTCACAATGTTCATTCAAAAAGGTATGAGTGTGTTAAACCAGTCTCATTCACAAACTCCGAATATGAACATCGCTGTCACGCCCTGGTCGAAGTATTTTGTGTTTATCTTCATTTATTTGGTCAGGCCAGGGTGTGGCATGGGTTTTTGTATGTAGTGTGTATGTATTGGGATTGTAGCTTAGTGGGGTGTTCTAGTTAAGTCTATGGCTCTCTGAAGTGGTTCTCAATCAGAGGCAGGTGTTTATCGTTGTCTCTGATTGGGAACCATATTTAGGCAGCCATATTCTTTGAGTGTTTCGTGGGTGATTGTCCTTAGTGTCCTTGTTCCTGGCTCTGTGTTAGTTTACACAAGTATAGGCTGTTTCGGTTTTCGTTACGTTCTTTGTTTTGTAGTGTTTGTATTGATTCGTGTTTTACGTTTGTTTATTAAACATGGATCGCAATCTACACGCTGCATTTTGGTCCGACTCTCCTTCACTACAAGAGAACCGTTACAATCGGTTCCACACAATAATAATGAGCCCAGGAGGATTCACAGTATTCAGTACCAATAACTCAGTATATAAAGCAAACAAATACAGAGTAGATCCCAATGAACACGAATGAAATACTGTACGTTAAAAAGTTACCAGTCAGTTAGTCAATCTGTCCATGGAACTCCAGCAGAGAACAGCAGAGCTCAACAAATAACTTGGCTGTTATTTGTAATCCAACATTTTAAATTAATGGGTCTCATCTGATCACTTGTTACATTTTAGACACGGCTACAATGCACACTTTATAACCAGTGGTGTAAAGTACTTAAGGAAAAATACTTTTGAAGTACTACTTATTTTGGATAACTGTTCTTTACATTACTGTTTATATTTTCTTGACAACTTTTACTTTTACTCCACTACAATCCTAAAGAAAACATGTACTTTTTATTCCCCAAATTATTCGCTACATTTCGAATGCTCAGGCAGGAATATGGTTCAATTCACGCACCTATCAATATAAGGAATTTGATGTATAACATCTCCCTTTCCTTTTTCCTTTTACTCAAGTATGACAATTTAGTACTTTTTCCACCACTGTACTCAAGTACATTTAAAACCATATACGTTTAGACTTTTACTTTTACCTTGAGTCATGTTCTATTAAGGTATCTTTCCTTTTACTTAAGTATGACAATTTAGTACTTTTTTCACCACTGTACTCAAGTACATTTAAAACCATATACGTTTAGACTTTTACTTTTACCTTGAGTCATGTTCTATTAAGGTATCTTTACTTTTACTCAAGTATGACAATTTAGCACTTTTTCCACCACTCTATAAAACACAACATCTGATGCCGGCTTTTTCATGGGAATTAAAGGGGAAGCACAGCATCAGCAGGGGATATGGACGGAGACGGTTTACAATTCATTTAGGGGCTGTCACAACACACTTACAGGTTAGCTACTCATCAGACTGAGTGGGGTTCAGCAGTGTTGTTGGTATTGGTCTGCAGAAGCCAATACCCTGTGTCAGGACTCGTTCTTCCCTGCCTTCCGGCCTGAACACTCTCAAAGTTCAGCAGGCAGAGGCCCAGCTCTATGATTTACACACTGCAGAGTAGTAAAAAACAATCTCATTCAAATGTAGAATGTTTACTGAAGAAGACGGGTGCAAAGAAGAAGAAAATATTGCTCGGATGTGTTGGTATAATTAGGCCCATAGCTTCAGGCATGCAGCCAATACGCCCCTCCCCTTCAAACTTACTAGTAAGGGCCTGAGCGTTTCCTACAATATGTTTCTATTTATTGATATGAGACTGATTTAGAAGGGGTTAAGAGTAGATGTAATAAATATCTCTGTATTTATGAGACCATGTTAATGGCAAATCTCACGGAACACTTTGAAATTGAATCCTTGCTTCCCGTATAAATGGGCTAAATTATAACGCTGGGGCTATAAATTGTGTTGTCGTGGTGACGAGGGGAGTGACCTACTTAATGAGAGTTTAAGTTTCTATTTGACAATCATAACAAGACTCCTGTTTTCAATATAGACGGATTACAGTGGTGCGCTATGGAATTGCTCAAATATAACTCCGATGCACTGTATATTTCACACAGACAAGCCCTGGATCCCAGCAGTTTATCATACCAAGCTAATGATGAGCAAGTGGACACAGCTCTCACAGTGGAGTCAACCAAGAGTCAACCAAGAGTCACAGAGTTCCTAACAATAGCGCTAGGAAGGAGAAGGAATAGAGTTCACGCACAGGGCCACGCAAACAAACACACAATAGAATATGTGAAATTGGAGCACATAGACTGTAAACAAGTCAACACAAGTGGCCTAAACAATCTTTAAGAATCAGATAGCTATTCCTGAATGTAGGGCAATGCACTAGAGATCAGTCCCCTAGTGAGGATGCAGAGGGAAACACTTCAAACAACAGAGTTCAGGAACGATGGAGACCACGGCATACTACACACAATAGAACTATAAAACCCAAACCTGAGTAAACATACACAAAACCACATCAGACGAAAGCAGGTCTGGCTGAAACCTTGAAGAGAGTTCAGACAACGTTCGAGAGATACAGGGAATGACTGGGTCAAACGGAGAGACAGTTTCAGGGCTTCGACTCCCCACAATATATGTATGGATTGTTTGTTGTGTGTGTGTGTGTGTGTGTGTGTGTGTGTGTGTGTGTGTGTGTGTGTGTGTGTGTGTGTGTGTGTGTGTGTGTGTGTGTGTGCGTGCGTGCGTGCGTGCGTGCGTGCGTGCGTGCGTGTGTTTAGACTTTGAGGAGGCTGGATTGTTCGTGACCTAAACTCTGTTCCCAGGATCCATACCGGCCCGGAGAGGACAGATTAAATAAACTAGAAGCACTGATAGAACCCAGGCCCGGCCCGGCCCAGACCCTAGACACACACACGGACACTCACACACAGATGAGCTGCAGCCAACACAAACACACTCTTGCCATCACGCCCCCGGAGCTGCCGGGGACACTGTCCGCTCTCAGCACACAACAAATATGCCTGCAAATGGACCATGACGAGATGTGTGTTCAAAAATCTCTCCACATTCATGTACCATAGAAAAATCTCTCCACATTCATGTACCATAGAAAAATCTCTCCACATTCATGTACCATAGAAAAATCTCTCCACATTCATGTACCATAGAAAAATTTCTATACGACTCTCTGCATTAATCATAATTACGGTGGAAACAGCACTAATCAATCACTCCTCTCTCTAGATAGAAACATACTACCCAGATTTTGACAAATATATACTGAACCTTAGACAGGTCCCTGGTGTACACAAACCCCATCCATCCTGTTTGGAGAGGAGCAGAAGTCTGCTAAGTTGGCAGCTAAATGTGTAACCCTGTGCCACAACCAGAGAGAGGTGGGATAGCGATTGTTACCCAGCTAGCAAATTTGGTTCCTGAAGTTGTGGGAACGTGTGTTTTTTGTTTGACATTGCTTGTGGGGGAAAGCCATACATATCCTGACCAGTAAAACGGAAGTTTTTTAAACGTTCTAAGAGCAGGAGTGAATATGTTGTCTTTGAAATTGTTACCCAGCTAGCATCTTGGAAGTTGTGAGAATATATGTTTTTTGTTTGACATTGTTTGTCGGAACGAAGCCATAAGTTTCCTGACCGGTAAAATGTGTGAAAATGTTGCCTGTTCTGGGAACGTTTATTTTTAGGTTGCAGGGAGGTACTGAGAAGTCTTTACTCTGGTTCCTTGAACATTTTTCAGGGAGGTTTTATTAACGCTTGAGAATGGAAGTTGTAGGTTATTTGGATGTTTTTTAATTACTTCTTTAAAACTGAATGTTTCAATGACTTTTAATAACACTGCTAGTTTTATTTTGGGGCGGCAGGGTAGCCTAGTGGTTAGAGTGTTGGACTAGTAACCAGAAGGTTGCAAGTTCGGATCCCCGAGCTGACAAGGTACGAATCTGTTGTTCTTCCCCTGAACAGGCAGGTAACCCACTGTTCCTAGGCCGTCATTGAAAATAAGAATTTGTTCTTAACTGACTTGCCTAGTAAAAAAATAAAGGTAACAATTGAGTTAACTTTTTTGAACTCCAAGCACAGATGGAGATGCACACATGGAAATGAATTTCCTTAGGCATTACTGTATGTGACAATAAAATAGAAAAGTGAATCATGTGAACATTTTATTGTGACACAGCTTCAGGGAGATTCATACCTATGATTGTCTGTTCTCCATCCGTGGAATTAGTCCACTGAGCCACCATACAAAGCATTCAAAGCTGTTCATTTTAGTCTATTCCCATTTCAAAAGGAAACAAGTACTCGTTAAGATCAAGTGTAGCCAATTAGACACACGTCAACACACTTAAAACCACTTGCTCCTACCTGGCACGCAGGCGTCCCATCTAGAGCTCTGGAAATGCACATGCGCTACGCTAAATGCTAATAGTATTAGTTAAAACTCAAACGTTCATTAAAATACACATGCAGGGTATTGAATTAAAGCTACACTCATTGTGAATCCAGGCAACAAGTCAGATTTTTAAAATGCTTTTCGGCGAAAGCATGAGAAGTTATTATCTGATAGCATGTAACACCACAAAAGACCCGCAGGGGACGTAAACAAAATAATTAGCATATTCGGCGCTACACAAACCGCACAATAAAATATAAAACATTCATTACCTTTGAACATCTTCTTTGTTGGCACTCCTAGATGTCCCATAATCACTATTGGGTCTTTTTTTTATTAAATCGGTCCATATATAGCCTAGATATCGTTCTATGTAGATAAACGAAAAATGTGTGATAAACGAAAAAAATAGCGTTTCATAACGTAACGTCATTTTAAAATTCTAAAAGTCGACGATAAACTTTCACAAAACACTTCGAAATACTTTTGTAATGCAACTTTAGGTATTAGTACACGTTAATAAGCGATAAAATTCATCAGGAGGCGATGTAACTTCTATAGGTGTCGTCTGGAAAAAAACATGGCCGGAGAGAGCTCGACCAAAACATCCGGTTGGAGACCGGAGGGAATCGATTCCCTTGAACCGGTTAGACCAAGAATCAAAGCTGAATCAAATGACAAGACTCTAGACAACGTGTGGTAGCTGTAGGCGCTGAAACCTCGGTCTCATGTAATTCGGTTCACTTTGAACAATTCCTGGAAGTAAGCGCAAGGATATTTATTTCCATTTTCAGTGATCAGGTTTTCCTGCGCTATTCGATGAAACCCACGCTCTGTTAAAGTCACAGCCGTGATTTAACCAGTTTTATAAACGTCTGAGTGTTTTCTATCCACACATACTAATCATATGCATATACTATATTCCTGGCATGAGTAGCAGGGCGCTGAAATGTTGCGCGATTTTTAACAGAATGTTCGAAAAAGTAGAGGGTAGACTGAAGAGGTTAAGAAGATCGTGGCTAGAGAGAGTTTTGTTGATGCTGAGAACAAAATTAATATGTTTTAAAAAAAACATTCTTTGAACATTCTCCAGTGATTTTTATGAAAAGTTTTCTTAATGTTCTGAAAACATTCCCACAGAAGAACGTTGTTTCTTAACGTTCTGGGGATAATTTGAGAACATAATTGCGGCTTGCACTACTGGCACATCTACTTCCATAGATGATTTCATTGTTATACATGATCTCATTGTACTGATATACAGTGCCTTCAGAAAGTATTCACACCACTTGCCTTTCCCACATTTTGTTGTGGTACAACCTGAATTTAAAATGAATTAAACGTATATATATTTTTTGTCACTGGCCTACACACCATAATGTTCAAGTGGAATTGTGTTTTTGGTAATTTTTATAATTTAATAAAAAACGAAAATCTGAAACGATTTGAGTCAAAAATAATTCAACCCCTTTGTTATGGCAAGCCTAACTTATTTCAGGAGTAAAAATGTGCTTAACAAGTGGAATAATAAGTTGTATGGAATCATTTTTAACATGAGGTTTTAATGACTACCTCATCTCTGTACCCCACACATACAGATAATTGTAAGGTCCCTCATTGTACGTTTAGCTAGCTAGCCAACTTTTATATACAGTGGGGCAAAAACGTATTTAGTCAGCCACCAATTGTGCAAGTTCTCCCACTTAAAAAGATGAGAGAGGCCTGTAATTTTCATTATAGGTACACTTCAACTATGACAGACAAAATGAGAAAGAAATCCAGAAGATCACATTGTAGGATTTTTAATGAATTTATTTGCAAATTATGGTGGAAAATAAGTATTTGGTCACCTACAAACAAGCAAGATTTCTGGCTCTCACAGACCTGTAACTTCTTCTTTAAGAGGCTCCTCTGTCCTCCACTCGTTACCTGCATTAATGGCACCTGTTTGAACTTGTTATCAGTATAAAAGACACCTGTCCACAACCTCAAATGGGCACACTCCAAACTCCACTATGGCCAAGACCAAAGAGCTGTCAAAGGACACCAGAAACAAAATTGTAGACCTGCACCAGGCTGGGAAGACTGAATATGCAATAGGTAAGCAGCTTGGTTTGAAGAAATCAACTGTGGGAGCAATTATTAGGAAATGGAAGACATACAAGACCACTGATAATCTCCCTCAATCTGGGGCTCCACGCAAGATCTCACCCCGTGGGGTCAAAATGATCACAAGGTGAGCAAAAATCCCAGAACCACACGGGGGGACCTAGTGAATGACCTGCAGAGAGCTGGGACCAAAGTAACAAAGCCTACCATCAGTAACACACTACGCCGCCAGGGACTCAAATCCTGCAGTGCCAGACGTGTCCCCCTGCTTAAGCCAGTACATGTCCAGACCCATCTGAAATTTGCTAGAGAGCATTTGGATGATCCAGAAGAAGATTGGGAGAATGTCATATGGTCAGACGAAACCAAAATATAACTTTTTGGTAAAAACTCAACTCATCGTGTTTGGAGGAAAAGAATGCTGAGTTGCATCCAAAGAACACCATACCTACTGTGAAGCATGGGGGTGGAAACATCATGCTTTGGGGCTGTTGTTCTGCAAAAGGACCAGGACGACTGATCCGTGTAAAGGAAAGAATGAATGGGGCCATGTATCGTGAGATTTTGAGTGAAAACCTCCTTCCATCAGCAAGGGCATTGAAGATAAAATGTTGCTGGGTCTTTCAGCATGACAATGATCCCAAACACACCACCCGGGCAACGAAGGAGTGGCTTCGTAAGAAGCGTGTCAAGGTCCTGGAGTGGCCTAGCCAGTCTCCAGATCTCAACCCCATAGAAAATCTTTGGAGGGAGTTGAAAGTCCGTGTTGCCCAGCAACACCCCCAAAACATCACTGCTCTAGAGGAGATCTGCATGGAGGAATGGGCCAAAATAACAGCAACAGTGTGTGGAATCCTTGTGAAGACTTACAGAAAACAATTGACCTCTGTCATTGCCAATTTGTTATTGACCAAATACATATTTTCCACCATAATTTGCAAATAAAATCATTAAAAATCCTAAAATGTGATTTTCTGGATTTTTTTTCTCATTTTGTCTGTCATAGTTGAAGTGTACCTATGATGAAAATTACAGTTCTCTCTTATCTTTTTAAGTGGGAGAACTTGCACAATTGGTGGCTGACTAAATACTTTTTTGCCCCACTGTACTACAGGTAGTTAACTTCATATTAGCTTGTTATCTTGATGTAGGCCTATTTGTAGATAACAGCAATGTAATCAGGTGAATGGATTGTCTGCTTCAGCTGTCAGACAAGGAAGTTGGTGTACTACTTTGATAGGGTAGGTTGTGGGATAACATTATGCAAATATTTTCCAGTTTTAGTCCCTAGAGAGGAAAACTATGAAGACAGACAGAGAGATAATATTCAGGTCTGTCGAATTGTAATACAATTAAGATGGTTTATTTGTGATGTCTGTCCTCAGATATGGAGAGCTGTGAAAGCCTGCCTGTAGATGAAGAGGTCCCAGTGAATGTCCCAATAGACTGATGGCACATCCTTGTATGCCATTGTTTGTATGTGCACTTATGTTAGCAAATGTTGTTTACAACAATATAGTTAAAAGTCCCAAACAATGTAGGCTACAAACGTATTACAACTGTAGCAGGCTAATCCTTCTCCTGGAGGTGTGCTGGGTGTGCAGGCTTCTATTCCAGCCCAGCTCTAGCACACCTTATTCAAATGATCAAACCTAATGAGTTGATAATAATGTGTATTATTGCTGGGCTGGAATAGAAGCCTGTTCAACCAGGTAATCAGGGAGTGGAGCAAGGTTGGCAAACTCTGGTATGGATTTTTTTGTTCACCTGAAATGATGCTTTAGTAATAACAGCGTACTTACTAAAATGCCTAACATTTACAAACAAGTTAGATTATTTGTACATGTTTTAAATATTTTCATTCATTCAATGTTGATTCATTCAAGTGAAGTGTTTAAACTTGTTTTAATCATTACAGATCACATTTCTGCAATAAAAAGGTGTGAAGGGGATCTGTCTCTAATTTGTCTGTGTTTCTGTGTTGCTTTCTCAAATGAACATGAACCTTTTGTCCCGTTGTGAACTCTCCAACTTAAAATTATACCAGTAGATAAGGTTTATGAGGCTAACCGTACGGCAGATTTTCGACATCATTTTTCTAGCATGAAAATGTTTAGTGCAAATCCAAACCTTCTATCCTAGGTACAATACCATACATTAAAATAAGGAACTGGCAATTTGTAGGCTAATTCAAAAAATCAAAAAGGAAAATGTGGCAGGGCGAGTGTTTTAATTCTACCTTGCTTATTTGCAGAGAAAGATTTTAGAATACATAGACAATCAGAAGGTCAACGGCATGGAAGAGGATTGCAGATATGTTGGTGTGGATGGTGGGTGAAGAAAGATTTGCACAATGTGTGCAAGTCATAGCTACAATTTATCTTACCCAAAGTACCCATTCATGTGCATGTAGGCCTACTGTATGTATTTGACAGGAAGTGAGCAAAATCATCAATGTGTCAAGGTTAGGCATCCTGCTAGCGGGACAACTTCCAGTGAAAATGTAGGGCGCGCAATGCAAATACATAATCAGAAAATCATGGATATTAAACATTTTAGTGTCTTATATTGGTTAAAAGCTGAAATTATTGTAAATCTAACTGTACTGTCTGATTTACAGTAGGCTTTACAGTGAAAGCATACCATGTGATTGTTTGAGGACGGCGCCCCACCTCAAAATATTTTTCCACAGGCACAGGTTTCATAAATTCACAAATAGCGATTAAATATTCACTTACTTTTTGAAAATCTTCCCCTGATTTGTCATCCAAAGAGTCCCAGCTACAACATGTAGTGTCGTTTTCTTAGATAAAATCCTTCTGTATATCCCAAAAAGTCAGTTTAGTTGATGCCATCGATTTGAGTAATCCACTCGTTCAACAGGCAGAGAAAGGAATCCAAAAAGCTACCACTAAACTTTGTTAAAACAAGTCAAAATAAATTTCTATTTAATCCTCAGATACACGAAGATGTCATTAAACTATAATATTTCATACATAAAGAAGTATGTTCAATAGGAAAACGATATTAGCAGGTGCGAGTCCTCTTCGTCGCGCACGCATTCACAAATTTCCAAGTCTGTGTCCTTGTACTAAAACTCATTATTCTTCCTCATTTTGGAAGAAACAAGCCTGAAACCTTCAACAAAGACTACTGACACACAGTGGAAGCCATAGGAATTGCATACTGGGAGCTTGATTGAATGATTTCCCTATACGTTTCACTGGAAAAGCATGGCCTCTCAAACAAAACCACATTCGTATTGTTTTTTCTTTGGATTTTCTCCTACTATATCTATTGTGTTATAGTCTTCTACATTATTTTCAACTTTCTACAAACTCCAGATTGTTTTCTTTCCAATGGTTCCAATTATATGCATGTCCTGTCATCAGGGCCTGAGCAACAGGCAGTTTACTTTGGACACGTTATTCAGGCGGAAATTGAAAAAAGGACAGAAACTGAATACGTTTTTTAAAGGTACCATAATCCAATTGGTAGCATATTACGTGCAATTCATGCTTAGTGTATCATTTATGATGTTATAATGCTTGTTACTGGTGATTTCTGTCCTTTGGTGGGCAAATTTCAAAACTACTCAACACATTTACAAATGGTGGCATTGATCACGGTTTTCAGGTTAAGGTTGCCTGGATAAGAGCGTCTGCTAAATGACTTAAATGTAAATGTAAATGTTCATAGCCAGCAGGCAGCACAAGCAAACATTGTTGTGAAATTCTCTCTTCACCCACAATCAACACCAACAATCTCTGCAATCCTCCTCCATGCCATTGACCTTATGACTGTGTCTCTGTATTCTAGCGAAGCAAAATTTGAAAACCAGACACAGCGATGATTGGCTTTCCTCCATTTTTGGGGGTTTTCCTTGCCCGGAACTAATGACAGGTGGAACTATGTTTCTTGAACAGAAGATTTTCAAGCAAACTTCAGCGGTGGCTGAGTGCAATTTGCATAGTATGAACAGCTGAACTTTTTATATTGCTACGCTAGCATGATTCGCGCAATTCACCTTCCCACAATCCCCTGCACATTGCTCCGTGTGCCTCCGTTGGAAATTAATGGGGGCGGAACTTTGCCTGGCGAATTCGGAAGTGGAGCAGTGCATTTCAAACACAGATTCAACCACAAAGCCTAGGAAGGTTTTCCAATTCCTCCCAAAGAAGAGCACCTATTGGTAGATGGGTATAAAATGTATAATATTATGGTGTATCAATACACCCAGTCACTAAAAAGACACAGGTGACATTCCTAACTCAGTTGCCAGAGAGGAAGTGTCACACCCTGACCTTAGAGAGCCTGTTTATTTATCTATTTGGTTAGGTCAGGGTGTGATGTGGGTGGGCATTCTCGTTTTCTATTTCTTTGTTGGCCGGGTATGGTTCCCAATCAGAGGCAGCTGTCTATCGTTGTCTCTGATTGGGAATCATACTTAGGCAGCCTGTTTTCCACCTGAGTTTGTGGGATCTTGTTTTTGCACAGTAGCTGTATAACCCTGCAGAACTTTGCGGTCGTTTATCTTTTGTTGTTCTTTGGTGTTCATTTTAAGTAAAGAAGATGTACACTTTCCAAGCTGCGCTTTGGTCTCATTCCGACAACGTACGTAACAGGAAGGAAACCGCTCAGGGATTTCACCATGGGGCCAATGGTGACTTTAAAACAGTTACAATGGCCGTGGTTTTGTAGTTACTCCACAACACTAACCTAATTGACAGAGTGAGAAAGAGGAAAGAAGGAAGCCTGTGCAGAATAAAAATGCTCAAAAACATGCATCCTGTTTGCAGCAAGGCACTAAGGTGATACTGCAAAAGAATGTGTCAAAGCAATTAACTTTTTGTCCTGAATACAAGGTGTTATGTTTGGAACAAATCCAGTAGAGTACATTACTGAGTAATGACTGCATTATTGTTTACCACATGGCCTTAAATTGTACCAATTTGTTTTTCTCGGTCGCACAGGCTATTTCAATCTTTAAATAATGAATCATTAGTTTCTTCCATTGTGTTAATGTCATGCAGGTGAATGAGGACCCAAAAGCGACTTGGCGAAAACAGAGTATTTAATCCAGAATAAACTTTACAAAACAAAAAGCATAATACTACACGTAAAGACGAGAACAGACTGGAGACTTGATCGAGAACTGCAGGTTGCCTCGGGAAGGCACTTGAACCTAGCAGACTCAGACACCTGCTCTCCACGCAGCATCTGAGGGAAACACGACACGACAGGGCAAAACATAGACACAGCACGGTGAATTATATATGAGGATCCGACAGGGCAGGTACGGGAAACAAGGAGTGAAATAGGGACTCTAATCAGGGAAAAGGATCGGGAACAGGTGTGGGAAGACTAAATGATGATTAGGGGATTAGGAACAGCTGGGAGCAGGAACGGAACGATAGAGAGAAGAGAGAGCGAGAGAGTGAGAGAGGGAGGGGAGAGAGAGGGATAGAAAGAGGGAAAGAACCTAATAAGACCAGCAGAGGGAAACGAATAGAATGGGAAGCACAGGGACAAGACATGATAATAAATGACAAAACATGACAGTACCCCCACTCACCGAGCGCCTCCTGGCGCACTCGAGAGGAATCCTGGCGGCAACGGAGGAAATCATCAATGAGTGAACGGTCCAGCACGTCCCGAGACGGAACCCAACTCCTCTCCTCAGGACCGTAACCCTCCCAATCCACTAAGTATTGGTGACCCCGTCCCCGAGAACGCATGTCCATGATCTTATGTACCTTGTAAATAGGTGCGCTCTCGACAAGGACGGGAGGGGGAGGGAAGACGAACGGGGTGCGAAGAAAGGGCTTAACACAGGAGACATGGAAGACAGGATGGACGCGACGAAGATGTCGCGGAAGAAGCAGTCGCACAGCGACAGGATTGACGACCTGGGAGACACGGAACGGACCAATGAACCGCGGAGTCAACTTACGAGAAGCTGTCGTAAGAGGAAGGTTGCGAGTGGAAAGCCACACTCTCTGGCCGCAACAATACCTAGGACTCTTAATCCTGCGTTTATTGGCGGCTCTCACAGTCTGTGCCCTGTAGCGGCAAAGTGCAGACCTCACCCTCCTCCAGGTGCGCTCACAACGTTGGACAAACGCTTGAGCGGAGGGAACGCTGGACTCGGCAAGCTGGGAAGAGAACAGAGGAGGCTGGTAACCCAGACTACTCTGAAACGGAGATAACCCGGTAGCAGACGAAGGAAGCGAGTTGTGAGCGTATTCTGCCCAGGGGAGCTGTTCTGCCCAAGACGCAGGGTTTCTGAAAGAAAGGCTGCGTAGTATGCGACCAATCGTCTGATTGGCCCTCTCTGCTTGACCGTTAGACTGGGGATGAAACCCGGAAGAGAGACTGACGGACGCACCAATCAAACGACAGAACTCCCTCCAAAACTGTGACGTGAATTGCGGGCCTCTGTCTGAAACGGCGTCTAACGGGAGGCCATGAATTCTGAACACATTCTCGATAATGATTTGTGCCGTCTCCTTAGCGGAAGGAAGTTTAGCGGGGAATGAAATGTGCCGCCTTAGAGAACCTATCGACAACCGTAAGAATCACAGTCTTCCCCGCAGACAAAGGCAGACCGGTAATGAAGTCTAGGGCGATGTGAGACCATGGTCGAGAAGGAATGGGGAGCGGTCTGAGACGACCGGCAGGAGGAGAGTTACCCGACTTAGTCTGCGCGCAGTCCGAACAAGCAGCCACGAAACGGCGCGTGTCACGCTCCTGAGTCGGCCACCAAAATCGCTGGAGAATAGACGCAAGAGTGCCTCGAACACCGGGATGACCAACTAACTTGGCAGAGTGAGCCCACTGAAGAACAGCCAGACGAGTGGAAACAGGAACGAAAAGGAGGTTACTAGGACAAGCGCGCGGCGACGCAGTGTGCGTGAGTGCTTGCTTAACCTGTCTTTCAATTCCCCAGACTGTCAACCCGACAACACGCCCATAAGGAAGAATCCCCTCGGGATCAGTAGAAGCCACAGAAGAACTAAACAGACGGGATAAGGCATCAGGCTTGGTGTTCTTGCTACCCGGACGGTAAGAAATCACAAACTCGAAACGAGCGAAAAACAACGCCCAACGAGCTTGACGGGCATTAAGTCGTTTGGCAGAACGGATGTACTCAAGGTTCTTATGGTCTGTCCAAACGACAAAAGGAACGGTCGCCCCTCCAACCACTGTCGCCATTCGCCTAGGGCTAAGCGGATGGCGAGCAGTTCACGGTTACCCACATCATAGTTGCGCTCAGATGGCGACAGGCGATGAGAAAAATAAGCGCAAGGATGAACCTTATCGTCAGACTGGAAGCGCTGGGATAGAATGGCTCCCACGCCTACCTCTGAAGCGTCAACCTCGACAATGAATTGTCTAGTGACGTCAGGAGTAACGAGGATAGGAGCGGACGTAAAACGTTCTTTTAGAAGATCAAAAGCTCCTGGGCGGAACCGACCACTTAAAACACGTCTTGACAGAAGTAAGAGCTGTGAGAGGGGCAGCAACTTGACCGAAATTACGAATGAAACGCCGATAGAAATTAGCGAAACCTAAAAAGCGCTGCAACTCGACACGTGACCTTGGAACGGGCCAATCACTGACAGCTTGGACCTTAGCGGAATCCATCTGAATGCCTTCAGCGGAAATAACGGAACCGAGAAAAGTAACGGAGGAGACATGAAAAGAGCACTTCTCAGCCTTTACGTAGAGACAATTCTCTAAAAGGCGCTGTAGAACACGTCGAACGTGCTGAACATGAATCTCGAGTGACGGTGAAAAAATCAGGATATCGTCAAGATAGACAAAAACAAAGATGTTCAGCATGTCTCTCAGAACATCATTAACTAATGCCTGAAAAACAGCTGGCGCATTGGCGAGACCAAACGGCAGAACCCGGTACTCAAAATGCCCTAACGGAGTGTTAAACGCCGTTTTCCACTCGTCCCCCTCTCTGATGCGCACGAGATGGTAAGCGTTACGAAGGTCCAACTTAGTAAAGCACCTGGCTCCCTGCAGAATCTCGAAGGCTGATGACATAAGGGGAAGTGGATAACGATTCTTAACCGTTATGTCATTCAGCCCTCGATAATCCACGCAGGGGGCGCAGAGTACCGTCCTTCTTCTTAACAAAAAGAACCCCGCCCCGGCCGGAGAGGAAGAAGGCACTATGGTACCGGCGTCAAGAGACACAGATAAATAATCCTCGAGAGCCTTACGTTCGGGAGCCGACAGAGAGTATAGTCTACCCCGAGGAGGAGTGGTCCCCGGAAGGAGATCAATACTACAATCATACGACCGGTGAGGAGGAAGGGAGTTGGCTCGGGACCGACTGAAGACCGTGCGCAGATCATGATATTCCTCCGGCACTCCTGTCAAATCGCCAGGTTCCTCCTGAGAAGTGGGGACAGAAGAAATGGGAGGAATGGCAGACATTAAGCACTTCACATGACAAGATACGTTCCAGGATAGGATAGAATTACAAGACCAATTAATAGAAGGATTATGACATACTAGCCAGGGATGACCCAAAACAACAGGTGTGAAAGGTGAACGAAAAATCAAAAAAGAAATAGTCTCACTGTGGTTACCAGATACTGTGAGAGTTAAAGGTAGTGTCTCAAATCTGATACTGGGAAGATGACTACCATCTAAGGCAAACATGGGCGTAGGCTTGTCTAACTGTCTGAAAGGAATGTTATGTTTCCGAACCCATGCTTCGTCCATGAAACAACCCTCAGCCCCAGAGTCAATCAATGCACTGCATGTAGCACCCGAACCGGTCCAGCGTAGATGGACCGACATAGTAGTACAAGATCTAGATGAAGAGACCTGAGTAGTAGCGCTCACCAGTAGCCCTCCGCTTACTGATGGGCTCTGGCCTTTTACTGGACATGAATTAACAAAATGTCCATCAAATCCGCAATAGAGGCACAGGCGGTTGGTGATCCTCCGTTCCCTCTCCTTAGTCGAGATGCGAATCCCTCCCAGCTGCATGGGCTCAGTCTCAGAGCCAGAGGAGGGAGATGGTTGCGATGCGGAGCAGGGAAACACCGTTGATGCGAGCTCTCTTCCACGAGCCTGGTGACGAAGATCTACCCGTCGTTCTATGCGGATGGCGAGAGCAATCAAAGAGTCCACACTGGAAGGAACCTCCCGAGAGAGAATCTCATCTTTGACCACTGTGTGGAGTCCCTCCAGAAAACGAGCGAGCAGCGCCGGCTCGTTCCAGTCACTAGAGGCAGCAAGAGTACGAAACTCTATAGAGTAATCCGTTATGGATCGATCACCTTGGCATAGGGAAGCCAGGACCCTAGAAGCCTCCCCACCAAAAACTGAACGGTCAAAAACCCGAATCATCTCCTCTTTAAAGTTCTGGTAATTGTTAGAACAATCAGCCCTTGCCTCCCAGATAGCTGTGCCCCCACTCTCGGGCCCGGCCAGTAAGGAGTGAAATGACGTAAGCAACCCGAGCTCTCTCTAGAGTATGTGTTGGGTTGGAGAGAGAACACAATCTCACACTGGGTGAGAAAGGAGCGGCACTCAGTGGGCTGCCCGGAGTAGCAAGGTGGGTTATTAACCCTAGGTTCTGGAGACTCGGCAGGCCAGGAAGTAACAGGTGGCACGAGACGAAGACTCTGGAACTGTCCAGAGGGTCGGAAACCTGAGCGGCCAGGCTCTCCACGGCATGGCGAGCAGCAGACAATTCCTGCTCGTGTCTGCCGAGCATGGCTCCTTGGATCTCGACGGCAGTGTTACGAGCGTCTGTAGTCGCTGGGTCCATTCCTCGGTCGGATCCTTCTGTCATGCAGGTGAATGAGGACCCAAAAGCGACTTGGCGAAAACAGAGTATTTAATCCAGAATAAACTTTACAAAACAAAAAGCATAATACTACACGTAAAGACGAGAACAGACTGGAGACTTGATCGAGAACTGCAGGTTGCCTCGGGAAGGCACTTGAACCTAGCAGACTCAGACACCTGCTCTCCACGCAGCATCTGAGGGAAACACGACACGACAGGGCAAAACATAGACACAGCACGGTGAATTATATATGAGGATCCGACAGGGCAGGTACGGGAAAGAAGGCGTGAAATAGGGACTCTAATCAGGGAAAAAGGATCGGGAACAGGTGTGGGAAGACTAAATGATGATTAGGGGATTAGGAACAGCTGGGAGCAGGAACGGAACGATAGAGAGAAGAGAGAGCGAGAGAGTGAGAGAGGGAGGGGGGAGAGAGAGGGATAGAAAGAGGGAAATAACCTAATAAGACCAGCAGAGGGAAACGAATAGAATGGGAAGCACAGGGACAAGACATGATAATAAATGACAAAACATGACAGTTAATGATGGAGGTTTGATTAATTTCCATTTTTAGTATACTTTTTCTCAAGGTGAGTGTCACGACTTCCGCCGAAGTTGGTCCCTCTCCTTGTTCGGGCGGCGTCCAGCAGTCAAAGTCATAGACCTTCTAGCCATCGCTGATCATCTGTTCATTTTCCTTTGGTTTTTTCTTGTCTTCCATCACACCTGGTTCCAATCCCATCAATTGCTTTATTTATTTGTTTATTTTACGAGGTAAGTTGACTGAGAACACGTTCTCATTTGCAGCAACGACCTGGGGAATAGTTTCAGGGGAGAGGAGGGGGGATGAATGAGCCAATCGTAAACTGGGGATTATTAGGTGACCGTGATGGTTTGAGGGCCAGATTGGGAATTTAGCCAGGACACCAGGGTTAACACCCCTACTCTTACGATAATTGCCATGGGATCTTTAATGACCTCAGAGAGTCAGGACACCCGTTTTAACGTCCCATCCAAAAGACAGCACCTTACACAGGGCAGTGTCCCCAATCACTGCCCTGGGGAATTGGGGTATTTTTTTTAGAGCAGAGGAAAGAGTGCCCCCTACTGGCCCTCCAACACCACTTCCAGCAGCATCTGGTCTCCCATCCAGGAACTGACCAGTACCAACCCTGCTTAGCTTCAGAAGCAAGCCAGCAGTGGTATGCTTATTACATGTGTATTTAACCATCTGTTCCCCCTCATGTCCTTGTCAGTGATTGTTTATTGTAAGTGCTTGTGCACGTCTATCCTGGTGTGGGTCAGGTTATATACCCATTATTTGATTTTTTTATATTAAACTGCGCCGTTTGGAAACACGGTTTTTGCTCTCTTGCGTATGGCTTCTCTGCCCCCAGTACGCACCCCTTACAGTGAGTGATGAAAAGAGAATCGTCCAGTCCATTGGATATCTCACTATACCCCCTATGCCATGTCTTGAAGTATGCAGAGACAAGGATTAATAGTTTACATTGTAAGACTTCTGACAGACAACTTTCTAGCTCTACCCTTAACTTTTGGACTTTACAGCATTTCTAGAAAGCATGGATTATTGAATCATTGTTCGTTTTACACTTAAGACATGACTCTGCCATTGCACTGTAGAATTTGTGAACTCTTTCCCTTGTATAATAAATTCTGTACGTTAGTTTATACTGGATTAAGTGTCCAATTTCGATAACTGTAATTTTGTTAGTTATGCTTCCCTCCATCTTGTGCCAACATAAGTTCTTTTTAAGTCTTGGTCCCAATAAAAAATTTTTGTCTAAGAGTTTGTCAGTTGTTGTCACGCCCTGACCTGAGATATCTCTGTTTTCTTTATATTTAGGTTAATTCAGGGTGTGACTAGGGTGGATACGCTAGTTTTTACATTTACATTACATTTATGTCATTTAGCAGACGCTCTTATCCAGAGCGACTTACAAATTGGTGCATTCACCTTATGACATCGAGTGGAACAGTCACTTTGCAATAGTGCATCTAAATCTTAAAGGGGGGGGGGATGAGAAGGATTACTTATCCTATCCTAGGTATTCCTTAAAGAGGTGGGGTTTCAGGTGTCTCCGGAAGGTGGTGATTGACTCCGCTGTCCTGGCGTCGTGAGGGAGTTTGTTCCACCATTGGGGGGCCAGAGCAGCGAACAGTTTTGACTGGGCTGAGCGGGAACTGTACTTCCTCAGTGGTAGGGAGGCGAGCAGGCCAGAGGTGGATGAACGCAGTGCCCTTGTTTGGGTGTAGGGCCTGATCAGAGCCTGGAGGTACTGAGGTGCCGTTCCCCTCACAGCTCCGTAGGCAAGCACCATGGTCTTGTAGCGGATGCGAGCTTCAACTGGAAGCCAGTGGAGAGAGCGGAGGAGCGGGGTGACGTGAGAGAACTTGGGAAGGTTGAACACCAGACGGGCTGCGGCGTTCTGGATGAGTTGTAGGGGTTTAATGGCACAGGCAGGGAGCCCAGCCAACAGCGAGTTGCAGTAATCCAGACGGGAGATGACAAGTGCCTGGATTAGGACCTGCGCCGCTTCCTGTGTGAGGCAGGGTCGTACTCTGCGGATGTTGTAGAGCATGAACCTACAGGAACGGGCCACCGCCTTGATGTTAGTTGAGAACGACAGGGTGTTGTCCAGGATCACGCCAAGGTTCTTAGCGCTCTGGGAGGAGGACACAATGGAGTTGTCAACCGTGATGGCGAGATCATGGAACGGGCAGTTCTTCCCCGGGAGGAAGAGCAGCTCCGTCTTGCCGAGGTTCAGCTTGAGGTGGTGATCCGTCATCCACACTGATATGTCTGCCAGACATGCAGAGATGCGATTCGCCACCTGGTCATCAGAAGGGGGAAAGGAGAAGATTAATTGTGTGTCGTCTGCATAGCAATGATAGGAGAGACCATGTGAGGTTATGACAGAGCCAAGTGACTTGGTGTATAGCGAGAATAGGAGAGGGCCTAGAACTTTTTTTTGTATTGTCTAGGGTTTTTTGTATTTCTAGGGTTTTTGTAGGTCTAGGTGATTTGTATGTCTATGGTGGCCTGACATGGTTCTCAATCAGAGGCAGCTGTTTATCGTTGTCTCTGATTGGGATCATATTTAAGTAGCCATTTACCTTTGATGTTTGTGGGATCTGTCATGTTTTGTCTTATATTGTCTTGTCATTTTGCTTTTCCTTCTGTTCGTTTTCCCCCTGCTGGTCTTTTTAGGTTCGTTCCCCTTTTTCTCTCTCCCTCCCTCTCTCTCTTCTCTCTGTCGTTCCGTTCCTGCTCCCAGCTGTTCCTATTCCCCTAATCAATCATTTAGTCTTCCCACACCTGTTCCCTATCTTTTCCCCTGATTAGAGTCCCTATTTCTCCCCTTGTTTTCCATTTCTGCCCTGTCGGATCCTTGTATATTGTTCACCGTGCTGTGTCTTTGTATCGCCCTGTCGTGTCGTGTTTCCCTCAGATGCTGCGTGGTGAGCAGGTGTCTGAGTCTGCTACGGTCAAGTGCCTTCCCGAGGCAACCTGCAGTTTATTATCGAGTCTCCAGTCAGTTCTCGTGATTACGAGTGAAATTGTTTTTATGCTTTATTTACCGCTCCGATTTGTCTAGGAGTATTGCTATTTCCTTAAACTGGATTAAAGACTCTGTTTTCGCCAAGTCGCTTTTGGGTCCTCATTCACCTGCATAACAGAAGGATCCGACCAAAGAATGGACCCAGCGACTACAGACGCTCGTAACACTGCCGTCGAGATCCAAGGAGCCATGCTCGGCAGACACGAGCAGGAATTGTCTGCTGCTCGTCATGCCATGGAGAACCTGGCCGCTCAGGTTTCCGACCTCTCTGGACAGTTCCAGAGTCTTCGTCTCGTGCCACCTGTTACTTCCTGGTCTGCCGAGCCTCCGGAACCTAGGGTTAATAACCCACCTTGCTACTCCGGGCAGCCCAAGGAGTGCCGCTCCTTTCTCACCCAGTGTGATATTGTGTTCTCTCTCCAACCCAACACATACTCTAGAGAGAGAGCTCGGGTTGCTTACGTCATTTCACTCCTTACTGGCCGGGCTCGAGAGTGGGGCACAGCTATCTGGGAGGCAAGGGCTGATTGTTCAAACAATTACCAGAACTTTAAAGAGGAGATGATTCGGGTTTTTGACCGTTCAGTTTTTGGTAGGGAGGCTTCTAGGGCCCTGGCTTCCCTATGCCAAGGTGATCGATCCATAACGGACTACTCTATAGAGTTTCGCACTCTTGCTGCCTCTAGTGACTGGAACGAGCCGGCGCTGCTCGCTCGTTTTCTGGAGGGACTCCACGCAGTGGTCAAAGATGAGATTCTCTCCCGGGAGGTTCCTTCCAGTGTGGACTCTTTGATTGCTCTCGCCATCCGCATAGAACGACGGGTAGATCTTCGTCACCAAGCTCGTGGAAGAGAGCTCGCGTCAACGGTGTTTCCCTGCTCCGCATCGCAACCATCTCCCTCCTCTGGCTCAGAGACTGAGCCCATGCAGCTGGGAGGTATTCGCATCTCGACTAAGGAGAGGGAATGGAGGATAACCAACCGCCTGTGCCTCTATTGCGGATTTGATGGACATTTTGTCAATTCATGTCCAGTAAAAGCCAGAGCTCATCAGTAAGCGGAGGGCTACTGGTGAGCGCTACTACTCAGGTCTCTCCATCTAGATCCTGTACTACTATGTCGGTCCATCTACGCTGGACCGGTTCGGGTGCTACTTGCAGTGCCTTGATAGACTCTGGGGCTGAGGGTTGTTTCATGGACAAAGCATGGGCTCGGAAACATGACATTCCTTTCAGACAGTTACACAAGCCTACGCCCATGTTCGCCTTAGATGGTAGTCATCTTCCCAGTATCAGATTTGAGACACTACCTTTAACCCTCACAGTATCTGGTAACCACAGTGAGACTATTTCTTTTTTGATTTTTCGTTCACCTTTTACACCTGTTGTTTTGGGTCATCCCTGGCTAGTATGTCATAATCCTTCTATTAATTGGTCTAGTAATTCTATCCTATCCTGGAACGTTTCTTGTCATGTGAAGTGTTTAATGTCTGCCATCCCTCCCATTTCTTCTGTCCCCACTTCTCAGGAGGAACCTGGCGATTTGACAGGAGTGCCGGAGGAATATCATGATCTGCGCACGGTCTTCAGTCGGTCCCGAGCCAACTCCCTTCCTCCTCACCGGTCGTATGATTGTAGTATTGATCTCCTTCCGGGGACCACTCCTCCTCGGGGTAGACTATACTCTCTGTCGGCTCCCGAACGTAAGGCTCTCGAGGATTATTTGTCTGTGTCTCTTGACGCCGGTACCATAGTGCCTTCTTCCTCTCCGGCCGGGGCGGGGTTCTTTTTGTTAAGAAGAAGGACGGTACTCTGCGCCCCTGCGTGGATTATCGAGGGCTGAATGACATAACGGTTAAGAATCGTTATCCACTTCCCCTTATGTCATCAGCCTTCGAGATTCTGCAGGGAGCCAGGTGCTTTACTAAGTTGGACCTTCGTAACGCTTACCATCTCGTGCGCATCAGAGAGGGGGACGAGTGGAAAACGGCGTTTAACACTCCGTTAGGGCATTTTGAGTACCGGGTTCTGCCGTTTGGTCTCGCCAATGCGCCAGCTATTTTTCAGGCATTAGTTAATGATGTTCTGAGAGACATGCTGAACATCTTTGTTTTTGTCTACCTTGACGATATCCTGATTTTTTCACCGTCACTCGAGATTCATGTTCAGCACGTTCGACGTGTTCTCCAGCGCCTTTTAGAGAATTGTCTCTACGTGAAGGCTGAGAAGTGCTCTTTTCATGTCTCCTCCGTTACTTTTCTCGGTTCCGTTATTTCCGCTGAAGGCATTCAGATGGATTCCGCTAAGGTCCAAGCTGTCAGTGAGTGGCCCGTTCCAAGGTCACGTGTCGAGTTGCAGCGCTTTCTAGATTTCGCTAATTTCTATCGGCGTTTCATTCGTAATTTCGGTCAAGTTGCTGCCCCTCTCACAGCTCTTACTTCTGTCAAGACGTGTTTTAAGTGGTCCGGTTCCGCCCAGGGAGCTTTTGATCTTCTAAAAGAACGTTTTACGTCCGCTCCTATCCTCGTTACTCCTGACGTCACTAGACAATTCATTGTCGAGGTTGACGCTTCAGAGGTAGGCGTGGGAGCCATTCTATCCCAGCGCTTCCAGTCTGACGATAAGGTTCATCCTTGCGCTTATTTTTCTCATCGCCTGTCGCCATCTGAATGCAACTATGATGTGGGTAACCACGAACTGCTCGCCATCCGCTTAGCCCTAGGCGAATGGCGACAGTGGTTGGAGGGGGCGACCGTTCCTTTTTGTCGTTTGGACAGACCATAAGAACCTTGAGTACATCCGTTCTGCCAAACGACTTAATGCTCGTCAAGCTCGTTGGGCGTTATTTTTCGCTCGTTTCGAGTTTGTGATTTCTTACCGTCCGGGTAGCAAGAACACCAAGCCTGATGCCTTATCCCGTCTTTTTAGTTCTTCTGTGGCTTCTACTGATCCCGAGGGGATTCTTCCTTATGGGCGTGTTGTCGGGTTGACAGTCTGGGGAATTGAAAGACAGGTTAAGCAAGCACTCACGCACACTGCGTCGCCGCGCGCTTGTCCTAGTAACCTTCTTTTCGTTCCTGTTTCCACTCATCTGGCTGTTCTTCAGTGGGCTCACTCTGCCAAGTTAGCTGGTCATCCCGGTGTTCGAGGCACTCTTGCTTCTATTCGCCAGCGCTTTTGGTGGCCGACTCAGGAGCGTGACACGCGCCGTTCGTGGCTGCTTGTTCGGACTGCGCGCAGACTAAGTCAGGTAACTCTCCTCCTGCCGGTCGTCTCAGACTGCTCCCCATTCCTTCTCGACCATGGTCTCACATCGCCCTAGACTTCATTACCGGTCTGCCTTTTTCTGCGGGGAAGACTGTGATTCTTACGGTTGTCGATAGGTTCTCTAAGGCGGCACATTTCATTCCTCTCGCTAAACTTCCTTCCGCTAAGGAGACGGCACAAATCATCATCGAGAATGTGTTCAGAATTCATGGCCTCCCGTTAGACGCCGTTTCAGACAGAGGTCCGCAATTCACGTCACAGTTTTGGAGGGAGTTCTGTCGTTTGATTGGTGCGTCCGTCAGTCTCTCTTCCGGGTTTCATCCCCAGTCTAACGGTCAAGCAGAGAGGGCCAATCAGACGATTGGTCGCATACTACGCAGCCTTTCTTTCAGAAACCCTGCGTCTTGGGCAGAACAGCTCCCCTGGGCAGAATACGCTCACAACTCGCTTCCTTCGTCTGCTACCGGGTTATCTCCGTTTCAGAGTAGTCTGGGTTACCAGCCTCCTCTGTTCTCATCCCAGCTTGCCGAGTCCAGCGTTCCCTCCGCTCAAGCGTTTGTCCAACGTTGTGAGCGCACCTGGAGGAGGGTGAGGTCTGCACTTTGCCGTTACAGGGCACAGACTGTGAGAGCCGCCAATAAACGTAGGATTAAGAGTCCAAGGTATTGTTGCGGCCAGAGAGTGTGGCTTTCCACTCGCAACCTTCCTCTTACGACAGCTTCTCGTAAGTTGACTCCACGGTTCATTGGTCCGTTCCGTGTCTCCCAGGTCGTCAATTCTGTCGCTGTGCGACTGCTTCTTCCGCGACATCTTCGTCGCGTCCATCCTGTCTTCCATGTCTCCTGTGTCAAGCCCTTTCTTCGCACCCCGTTCGTCTTCCCTCCCCCTCCCGTCCTTGTCGAGAGCGCACCTATTTACAAGGTACGTAGGATCATGGACATGCGTTCTCGGGGACGGGGTCACCAATACTTAGTGGATTGGGAGGGTTACGGTCCTGAGGAGAGGAGTTGGGTTCCGTCTCGGGACGTGCTGGACCGTTCACTTATTGATGATTTCCTCCGTTGCCGCCAGGATTCCTCCTCGAGTGCGCCAGGAGGCGCTCGGTGAGTGGGGGTACTGTCATGTTTTGTCTTATATTGTCTTGTCATTTTGCTTTTCCTTCTGTTCGTTTTCCCCCTGCTGGTCTTTTTAGGTTCGTTCCCCTTTTTCTCTCTCCCTCCCTCTCTCTCTTCTCTCTGTCGTTCCGTTCCTGCTCCCAGCTGTTCCTATTCCCCTAATCAATCATTTAGTCTTCCCACACCTGTTCCCTATCTTTTCCCCTGATTAGAGTCCCTATTTCTCCCCTTGTTTTCCATTTCTGCCCTGTCGGATCCTTGTATATTGTTCACCGTGCTGTGTCTTTGTATCGCCCTGTCGTGTCGTGTTTCCCTCAGATGCTGCGTGGTGAGCAGGTGTCTGAGTCTGCTACGGTCAAGTGCCTTCCCGAGGCAACCTGCAGTTTATTATCGAGTCTCCAGTCAGTTCTCGTGATTACGAGTGAAATTGTTTTTATGCTTGATTTACCGCTCCGATTTGTCTAGGAGTATTGCTATTTCCTTAAACTGGATTAAAGACTCTGTTTTCGCCAAGTCGCTTTTGGGTCCTCATTCACCTGCATAACAGGATCTTGTCTATGTGTAGTTACCTAGCACTTGTTTATATAGCGTCACGGTTCATTTTGTTATTTTGTTAGTTTGTTCAGTGTTCATTCTTTAAATAAATAAGAATGTATGTATACCACGCTGCGCCTTGGTCCGATCTTTATAACGAACGTGACTGATGATCCCACCACAAAAGACCAAGCAACGTGGTCAGGAGGAATGGACCTGGGAGGAGATCCTGGATGGAGCAGGACCCTGGGCGCAGGCTGGGGAGTATCGCTGTCCTAAGGAGGAGGTAGAGGCAGCGAAAGCGGAGCAGCTATATTACGAGGACTTGTACCAATGAGACAAGCACGAGAGGCAGCCCCATCATTTTTTGGGGTGGGGGCACATGGGGAGATTTTCTGAGTCAGGTTGGAGACCTGAGCCAACTCCTCGTGCTTACTGTGGGGAAGCGTGTGACTGGTCAGACACCATGTTACGCAGTGATGCGCACGGTGTCTCCAGTTCGCATTCATAGCCTGGTGCGCTCTATTCCAGCTCCTCGCATTTGCCGGGCTAAAATGGGCATCCGGCCAGGATTGATGGTGCCGGCTCAGCGCTCCTGGTCTCCAGTACACCTCCTTGAACCAGGATAACCTGCGCCGGCTCTGCGTACTGTGTCTCCGGTGCATCTGCACAGCCTCGTGCATCCTGTGACAGCGCCCCGCACTTGCCGGGCTCAAGTGAGCATCCAGCCAGGACGCATTGTGCCAGCTCTATGCTCCAGATCTCCAGTGCACCTCCAGAGTCCAGTACGTCCTGTGCCTGCTCCCCGCACTCGCCCTGAGATGCGTGTCTTCAGCCCGGTACCACCAGTGCCGGCACCACGCATCAGGTCTCCAGTGCGCCTTCACAGTCCAGAGCTTCCGGCGACAGTTCCCAGTCCAGAGCTTCCGGCGACAGTTCCCAGTCCAGAGCTTCCGGCTACAGTTCCCAGTCCAGAGCTTCCGGCGACAGTTCCTAGTCCAGAGCTTCCGGCGACAGTTCCCAGTCCAGAGCTTCCGGCGACAGTTCCCAGTCCAGAGCTTCCGGCTACAGTTCCCAGTCCAAAGCTTCCGGCGACAGTTCCCAGTCCAGAGCTTCCGGCGACAGTTCCCAGTCCAGAGCTTCCGGCGACGTTTCACAGTCCGGAACCTCCGGCGACGTTTCACAGTCCGGAACCTCCGGCGACGTTTCACAGTCCGGAACATCCGGGGACATTTCACAGCCTGGGGTCTCCAGCGACGGGCCACAGTCCGGGGTCTCCAGCGACGGTCCACAGTCCGGGGTCTCCAGCGATGATCCGCAGTCCAGAGCCTTCGGCGATGATCCACGGTCCGGTTCTACAAAGGCGGAGGGATCAGCGTAAAGAGGGGGGGCTGCGTCGAGAACCGGAGCCGCCACTGAGGGTAGATGCCCACGTGGACCCTCCCCTATAGGTTCAGGTTTGTGGCCTGGAGTCCGCACCTTTGGAAGGGGGTACTGTCACGCCTGAGATCTCTGTTTTCTTTATATTTTGGTTAGGTCAGGATGTGACTAGGATGGGTACGCTAGTTTTTGTATTGTCTAGGGTTTTGTAGGTCTAGGTGATTTGTATGTCTATGTTGGCCTGATATAGTTCTCAATCAGAGGCAGCTGTTTATCGTTGTCTCTGATTGGGGATCATACTTAGGTAGCCATTTCCCTTTGGTGTTTCTGGAATCTTGTCTATGTGTAGTTGCCTGTCAGCACTCGTTTATATAGCTTCACGGTCAGTTTTGTTATTTTGTTAGTTTGTTCAGTGTTCATTCCTTAAATAAATAAGAATGTACACATACCACGCTGCGCCTTGGTCCGATCTTTATAACGAACGTGACAGTTGGATATGTTCCCTGCAAGGTTTTGTATATCTTACCTATAATATGAACATATTTCTCTGGCTCAAATAAGATTCACTTTCTTTTGCTCATCAGTCCAAAAGATTTCAAATCAATATATTGTGATATGTAACTTTAACTTAAAAGTATTTGAAACTATTGGTCAGTCCAAAATTGCTTTTTAATTCTGTCATGGAAATAAATGTATTTCCTGTTACCAAGTCATTTATGGTTTCTATGCCTTTAGTTTTCCATGGGGACCAATTTATCTGTGAATTCTGAAAAACTATCCAAGGATTGTTCCATAGGGTTGAGTTTTTAGGAAAAGATGTTGGTTCTTGTAGAATACGTTTCATTATCTTCCATAGTGTTATAGTGTTCTTAACTAGGAAGTTCTACATGTTCGTTGCTTTATCCTTTGAAAATAGACACGTGAAAAGATGATGGGGATGAGCATGCACATCTTTAGTATGTACCCATTTTGTCCTCTTTAGTCCATTTAACTATGTGTCACAAGTAAAAGCCTCCGGTAGCGAGTTGACACAATTAAGGTTAAAGCCACCCTCAGATTTAGGAAGATATAAACTTTCCTTTTTATTATATGCATTTTATTTGCTCATATAAAGTCAGTTATGAAAGACTATAGTTTTTTTTAAATGTCTTTGATGGGGTAATTGGTATTACCGAAAATAAATACAAAAACTTTGGGAGCCATGCCATTCGAAGAGATTTATATTACCTGTACGTTTTATGGGAAGGTTGTTCAATTTAATTAGATCTGCTGTGATATCTGTTTTTAGTGATTCTTTTTTTGTCAGCTGATAATTGCTTCAGGGTTGTTGAGTCTAAAAAGGCTATTGTTTAATTCAGATTTATATAAATGTCCTTAACCACAATGATATTTCTAATTACCACATTTGTATCCTTATCTTTTAAGATTATTTCTGGTTTAGTATTTGTTTTCGTGAGAGCTGTGAGATATTTACTAGGTGTATTTGCCATTAAGTAAGCATGAGATTATCTATCATGTTTCGGGGAAGAGCCAGATGCAAAAAATGTCGAAGTAACAAAAGTTTATTACTAGGGGACAGGAAAACCGATTGGTCAAGGGCAGGCAGAGGTCAGTAATCCAGATCAGAGTGCAAAAGGCACAGAGCGGCAAGACGTCTCTGGGTCAGGGCAGGCAGAGGTCAATAATCCAGGCTGGTCTGACAAGGTACAGAAACGGCAAATGTTGCACAATCCAGATCTGTAAATTGTTAGAGACTTACAGAGAAAGCCTCACATCTGTAATCGCTGCCAAAGGTATTTCTAACATGTATTGATTCAAGTGTTTTATTTTTCTTACATTTTTTACAAATGTAAAGATGTTTCTTCCACAGTGACATTACAGAGTATTTTGTCTGTATCATTGTCCAAAAATTACAATTAAATTCATTTCAATCTTAATTTGTAGCACAACAAAATGTGGAAAAAGTCAAGGGGCGTGAATACTTTCTGAAAGCACTGTCTATCATCTTCTTTTGTCTTTTTTTGTTTACTTGTTAAAAAAAATCATTAAAAAACACAACTATATACAGTTGAAGTCGGAAGTTTACATACACCTTAGCCAAATACATTGAAACCCAAGTAAAAATTCCCTGTTTTAGGTCAATTAGGATCACCACTTTATTTTAAGAATGTGAAATATCAGAATAATAGTACATTCCCAGGGGGTCAGAAGTTTACATGCACTCAATTAGTGTTTGGTAGTATTGCCTTTAAAATGTTTAACTTGGGTCAAACGTTTCGGGTTGCCTTCCAAAACCTACTCACAATAACTTGGGTGAATGTTGGCCCATTCCTCCTGACAGAGCTGGTGTAACCGAGTCAGGTTTGTAGGCCTTCTTGCTCGAACACGCTTTTTCGGTTCTGCCCACAAATATTCTATATGATTGAGGTCAGGGCTTTGTGATGGCCACTCCAATACCTTGACTTTGTTGTCCTTTATCCATTTTGCCAAAACTTTGGAAGTATGCTTGGGATCATTGTCCATTTGGAAGGCCCATTTGCGACCAAGCTTTAACTTCCTGACTGATGTTGCTTCAATATATCCACATAATTTTCAGTCCTTCCTGCAGGAAAGCACCCCCACAACATGATGCTGTCACCCCCGTGCTTCATGTTGGGATGGTGTTCTTTGGCTTGCAAGCCTCCCCCTTTTCCCTCCAAACATAACGATGGTCATTATGGTCAAACAGTTCTATTTTTGTTTCATCAGACCAGAGGATATTTCTCCAAAAAGTACAATCTTCGTCCCCGTGTGCAGTTGCAAACCGTAGTCTGGCTTTTTTATGGCGGTTTTGGAGCAATGGCTTCTTCCTTGCTGAGCGGCCTTTTAGGTTATGTCGATATAGGACTCGTTTTACTGTGCATATAGATACTTTTGTACCTTTTCCTCCAGCATCTTCACAAGGTCCTTTGCTGTTTTTCTGGCACTTTTCACACCAAAGTATGTTGATCTCTAGGAGACAGAACGCGTCTCCTTCCTGAGCAGTATGACGGCTGCGTGGTCCCATGGTGTTTATACTTGCATACTATTGTGTGTACAGATGAACGTGGTACCTTCAGGCATTTGGAAATTGCTCCCAAGGATGAACCAGACTTGTGGAAGTCTACATTTCTTTTCTGAAGTCTTGGCTGATTTATTTTGATTTTCCCATGATGTCAAGCAGAGAGGCACTGAGTGAAATACATCCACAGGTATACCTCCAATTGACTCAAATTGTGTCAATTAGCCTTTCAGAAGCTACTAAAACCATGACATCCTTTTCTGGAATTGTCCAAGCTGTTTAAATGCACAATCAACTTAGTGTATGTTAACTTGTGACCCACTGGAAATGTGATACGGTGAATTATAAGTGAAATAATCTGTTGGAATACTGTGTCATGCACACAGTAGATGTCCAAACTGACTTGCCAAAACTATAGTTTGTTAAAAAGACATTTGTGGAGTGGTTGAAAAACAAGTTTTAATGACTCCAACCTAAGTGTATGTAAACTTCCAACTTGAACTATATATACAGTGAGAGAAAAAAGTATTTGATCCCCTGCTGATTTTGTATGTTTGCCCACTGACAAAGAAATGATCAGTCTTTCATTTTAATGGTAGGTTTATTTGAACAGTGAGAGACAGAATAACAACAAAAAAATCCAGAAAAACACATGTCAAAAATGTTATAAATTGATTTGCATTTTAATGAGGAAAATAAGTATTTGACCCCTCTGCAAAACATGACTTAGTACTTGCTGGCAAAACCCTTGTTGGCCACCAGGTTTGCACGCATCTCAAGAGGGATTTTGTCCCACTCCTCTTTGCAGTTCTTCTCCAAGTCATTAAGGTTTCGAGGCTGACGTTTGCCAACTCAAACCTTCAGCTCCCTCCACAGATTGTCTATGGGATTAAGGTCTGGAGACTGGATAGGCCACTCCAGGACCTTAAAGTGCATCTTCTTGAGCCACTCCTTTCTTGCTTTGGCTGTGTGTTTTGGGTCATTGTCATGCTGGAATACCCATCCACGACCCATTTTCAATGCCCTGGCTGAGGGAAGGAGGTTCTCACCCAAGATTTGAAGGTACATGGCCACGTCCATCGTCCCTTTGATGCGGTGAAGTTGCCCTGTCCCCTTAGCCGAAAAACACCCCCAAAGCATAATGTTTCCAACTCCATGTTTGATGGTGGGGATGGTGTTCTTGGGGTCATAGGCAGCATTCATCCTCCTCCAAACACGGAGAGTTGAGTTGATGCCCAAGAGCTCCATTTTGGTTTTATCTGACCACAACACTTTCACCCAGTAGTCCACTAAATCATTCAGATGTTCATTGGCAAACTTCAGATGGGCATGTATGTACTTTCTTGAGCAGGGGGACCTTGCGGGCGCTGCAGGATTTCAGTCCTTCACAGCATAGTGTGTTAGCAATTGTTTTCTTGGTGACTATGGTCCCAGCTGCCTTGAGATAATTGACAAGATCCTCCAGTGTAGTTCTGGGCTGATTCTTCACCGTTCTCATGATCATTGCAACTCCACAAGGTGAGATCTTGCATGGAGCCCCAGGCCGAGGGACAGGGACAGTTCTTTTGTGTTTCCATTTGGGAATAATCACACCAACTGTTGTCACCTTCTCACCAAGCTGCTTGGCAATGGTCTTGTAGCCCATTCCAGCCTTGTGTAGGTCTACAATCTTGTCCCTGACATCCTTGGAGAGCTCTTTGGTCTTGGCCATGGTGGAGAGTTTGGAGGAGCACTCCCTTTAAGAGTGTGCTCCTAATCTCAGCTCGTTGCCTGTATAAAAGACACCTGGGAGCCAGAAATCTTTGTGATTAAGAGGGGGTCAAATACTTATTTCCCTCATTAAAATGCAAATCAATTTATAACATTTTTGACATGCGTTTTTCTGGATTTTTTTGTTATTCTGTCTCTCACTGATCAAATAAACCTACCATTAAAATGATAGACTGACCATTTCTTTGTGAGTGGGCAAACGTACAAAATCAGCAGGGGATCAAATATATGTATATATACAAAAGTATGTGGACACCTGTTCATATGAGTGGATTCTGCTATTTCAGTCACACCCGTTGCTGACAGGTGTATAACATCGAGCGCACCGCCATGCAATCTCCATAGACAAACATTGGCAGTAGAATGGCCTTACTGAAGAGCTCAGTGAATTTCAGCGTAGCACCCTCCTATAATGCACCTTTCCAACAAGACAGTTGGGTTTGGCGGCTGCCAGGAGAATCTGGGTTTGACGGATGGAAGCAAGTCCCTGCAGCAATGTTCCAACATCTAGTGGAAAGCCTTCTCAATATAATAATAATAATATATGCCATTTAGCAGACGCTTTTATCCAAAGCGACTTACAGTCATGTGTGCATACATTCTACGTATGGGTGGTCCCGGGGATCGAACCCACTACCCTGGCGTTACAAGCGCCATGCTCTACCAACTGAGCTACAGAAGAGTGGAGGCTGTTATGGCAGCAAAGGGGGGACCAACTCCATCTTAATGCCCATGATTTTGGAATGAGATGTTCGGAGAGCACATACTTTTGGTAATGTGATGCCTTCGGAAAGTATTCATCAATCTACACACAAAACCCCATAAAGACTAAACAAAAACAGTTTTTAAAATTTTTATTACTAATTTTTAAACACATTAAATATGAAATATCACATTAACATAAGTACTCAGACCCTTTGCTCAGTACTTTGTTGAACACCTTTGGCAACGATTACAGCCTTGAGTCTTCTTGGGTATAGCGCTACAAGCTTGGCACACCTGTATTTGGGGAGTTTCTCCCATTTTTCTCTGCTGATTCTCTCAAGCTCTGTCAGATTGGATGGGGAGCGTTGCTGCATAGCTTTTTTCAGGTCTCTCTGAAGATGTTCGGGTTCAAGTCCGCGGTCTGGCTGGGTCACTCAAGGACATTCAGAGACTTGTCCTGAAACCACTCCTGCATTGTCTTGGCTCTGTGCTTGGGGTCGTTGTCCTGTGGGAAGGTAAACCGTCGCCCCAGTCTGAGGTTCTGAGCACTCTGGAACAAGTTTTCATCAAGGATCTCTCTGTACTTTGCTCCGTTAATCTTTGCCTCGATCCTGACTAGTCTCCCAATCCCTGCCGCTGAAAAACATCCCCACAGCACCACCATGCTTCACCGTAGGGATGTTGCCAGTTTTCCTCCAGGCATGACGGTAGAGAATCTTGTTTTTCATGGTCTGTGAGTCTTTAGGTGCCATTTAGAAAACTCCAAACGCGCTGTCATGTGCTTTTACTGAGGTGTGGCTTCCATCTGGCCCCTATACCATAAAGGTCTGATTGGTGAAGTGCTGCAGAGATGGTTGTCCTTCTGAAATGTTCTCCACAGAGGAACTCGGCAGCTCTGTCAGAGTGACCATAGGGATCTTGGTCACCTTCCTGACCAAGGCATTTCTCCCCCGATTGCTCAGTTTGGCCGGGGTTCCAGTTCTAGGAAGAGTCTTGGTGGTTTCAAACTTCTTCCATAAAAGAATGATAGAGGCCACTGTGTTCTTGGGGACCTTCAATATTGCAGTATTTTTTTCTACCCTTACCCAGATCTGTGCCTCAACAGAATACTGTCTCGGAGCTCTAAGGACAATTCCTTCGACCTCATGGATTGGTTTATGCTCTGACAACTTTGGGACCTTATATAGATAGGTGTGTCCCTTTCCAAATCATGTACAATCAATTGAATTTACCACAGGTGGACTCCAAACAAGTTGTAGAAAGATCTCAGGGAAGATTAATGGAAACAGGATGCACCTGAGCTCCATTTCGAGTTTCATAATAAAGGGTCTAAATACTTACTAAAAAAAGGTATTTCTGTTTTTTATTTGTGTTTTGTCATCATGGGGTATTGTGTGTAGAATAAGGCTGTAACATAATGTTGCCACAACTTGCCTTGATGGCAGCTTTGCACACTTTTGGCATTCTCTCAACCAGCTTCACCTGGAATGCTTTTCCAACCGTCTTGAAGGAGTTCCCACATATGCTGAGCACTTGTTGGCGGCTTTTCCTTCACTCTCTGGTCCAACTCATCCAAACCATCTCAATTGGGTTGAGGTCGGGTGATTGTGGAGGCCAGGTCATCTGATGCAGCACTCCATCACTCTCAGTCTTGGTCAAATAGCCTTTACACAGCCTAGAGGTGTGTTGGATCGTTGTCCTGTTGAAAAACAAATGATAGCAACACTAAGCGCAAACCAGATGGGATGGCATATCTCTGCAGAATGCTGTGTGTAGCCACACTGGTTAATTGTTAAGAATTCTAAATAAATCACAGACAGTGTCACCAGCAAAGCACCCCCACACATCACACCTCCTCCTCCATGCTTCATGGTGGGAACCACTTACGCAGAGATCATCCATTTACCTACTCTGCGTCTCTCAAAGAGATTGCGGTTGGAAACAAAAATCTTAAAATTGAACACATTCCATATAAATTTCCATACTTCCACTAGTCCATTGCTCGTGATTCTTGGTCCAAGCAAGTCTTTTCTTATTATTGGTGTCCTTTAGTAGTGGTTTCTTTGCAGCAATTCAACCACGAAGGCCTGATTCACGCAGTCTCCTCTGAACAGTTGATGTTGAGATGTGTCTATTACTTGAACTACGTGAAGCATTTATTTGGGCTTCAATCTGAGTTAACTCTAATGAACTTATCCTCTGCATCAGAGGTTACTCTGGAACTTCCTTTCCTGTGTCGGTCCTCATGAGAGCTAGTTTCATCATAGTGCTTTATGGTTTTTGCGACTGCACTTGAAGAAACTTTCAAAGTTCTTGAAATGTTCCGGACTGACTGACCTATTTGGTCTTCTGTATTCCAAGTGACTACCTCCTGAAGGTGGTTGAGAGAATGCCAAGCGTGTGCAAAGCTGTCATCAAGGCTAAGGGTGGCTACTTTGAAGAATCTCAAATATAACATATATTTTGATTTGTTTAACACTTGTTTGGTTACTACATGATTCCATATGTGTTGTTTCATAGTTTTGATGTCTTCACTATTATTCTACAATGTAGAAAATAGTACAAATAAAGAAAAATCCTTGAATGAGTAGGTGTGTCCAAACATTTGACTGGTACTACATTTGATATATTCCCCTTTCTCTAATCACCATTAGCATTATTTATTTTTACTGTCATTATCCCGTTTTGCTTTAGCAACAGTGGCGTTGTCATTAAAGCTAATAACGTTGAATCTGATAAAGAGAAAGGCAGAGCAAGAGAGAGGCAGAGAGTGAGAGACACAGAGAGTAAGGCAAAGAAAGCTAGAGTTAGAGAGGGAGGAAAAGAGAAGGAGAGAGAAAGATAAGGAGAGAGAGTAAGAGAGGGAGAGAGAGAGAAAGAGAGGGAGAGAGAGAAAGAGAGGGAGAGAGAGAAAGAGAGGGAGAGAGAGAAAAGAGAGGGAGAGAGAGAGAAAGAGAGGGAGAGAGAGAAAGAGAGGGAGAGAGAGAAAGAGAGGGAGAGAGAAAGAGAAAGAGAGGGAGAGAGAGAAAGCGTCCTGCAAAGTGGGAAAGTCTGAGGGAGGGAAAGAAAGAGAGGGTGATTATCCAGCGCAGCCACATGAAAGAGCAGAATTCCATACTGTCTTGTGCACTGGGACTGGGCGAGGATTTATGTCCTATTTGTGTTGTTGGGGAAGAATTAAGATTCCAGAGGAACCAATGTTCACCCCACAGCCCACAGCCTTCATCCCTCCCAGACTTACTGTGCTCCCCTAATGCTACGGCTTGGCCTCTCACTGGGACCAGAGCAGTCCCTGACACACAAACACACACACACACCTCCACTGACACGCCTACAAGTTGCCTGAGCCACGCACAAACATTTGTCTCAACACACGCCAGCCCTGTGTCTTGCAGACCTTCAAACAGAGTCCTACTATATACAATTTTACAGTTGTCCAAAGAACTGTACCTACAGCTACACAATAACACCCTCAGCTACGTCCATGGTGTGTGCTTGACTAATTATTCACTAATGCAATTCATTGTGGAGGTAGCTAGCACATAAGCGCCTTGCTGCACCTTTCATACCTGCCGTGAATGGTTTGATTTGAATGAAACACTGGCAAAATTATGGAGACGCTGGTCTATATTCGGGATGTGAGGACACTTTAAAAAAAATCGGTACAGAAAGTGAGGAGCCACTGTAGGACATGAAACGATATCTGTGCAGCTTCCAACCGCTCACAGCCTCAGTCCATGGCTCCCAGGCTCCCTGCCTCCCCAGCCTCTAAGCCTCCTGGCCCCCTCCACAGTCGGCAGTCCTGTGCATCCATTTCATTTATGAAGTGTGAGTCCAGAGCCCGTGCACATGTGTGACACACATGACTCTGATGTCATGTTTTCATCAGGAAAACGCCAGCCCCTGCTTCTCATTTGCAGACACACTGCTGTCTTTAGTACTTCATATAGCTTTTTAATTGTCTCATCCAGGCTTCTGTGAAAGATTGTTCCAGTACAGTACATCAACTCACATTCCAATGAACACAAAAAATAGAAAGGCTTCAGAAAGAAAAAATATACAGCTGATTTTTTGCCATTGCAGGTTTTTACAACAACAAAAAAACACAAAGAAAAGTAGAATTATAGTACAGTGATCAACACAATATGTTACTGTAAATTCACGGGAGCAAAAATAATTACAGTAACGTTACAGTGCAATGGTAAACAAAAAATCATATTGGAAGGGATGGGGTGGATGGTCCCGCCTTCTGTTAGGGTCTGGCCACATCACAAGCAATGTCATCCCTGGCTAGGCAACGGGGAAAATAACGCCTTGCCGTATCCGACCCTGGATTGACCCCACCTCAATGTCATCCCTGGCTAGGCAACGGGGAAAATAACGCCTTGCCGTATCCGACCCTGGACTCACGCCACCTCAATGTCATCCCTGGCTAGGCAACGGGGAAAATAACGCCTTACCGTATCCAACCCTGGACTCACCCCCCCTCAATGTCATCCCTGGCTAGGCAACGGGGAAAATAACGCCTTGCCGTATCCGACCCTGGACTCACCCCACCTCAATGTCATCCCTGGCTAGGCAACGGGGAAAATAACGCCTTGCCGTATCCGACCCTGGACTCACCCCCCCTCAATGGCAGGCGGTCATGTGGTTGGCGGTCATACACTTTCCAACGCCAAGCCGAAAATAACTCCTCAATCAGAGTGAGAAATGGGGAGTGAGGGGGCAAATATACAACTGTGAAGTTATTGTGGTTGGTGAACCAGTCCCTGACCAGAGCAGCCCGGTGGAAAATAACATTATCCCAGATGACAACAAACCTGGGCTGCTCTGGTCCGTCCTGCACAACTACATTATGTAGAGCATCCAGAAAAAGGATTATGTGCGCAGTATTGTAGGGACCGAGGGTGGCATGGTGATGGAGAACTTCTTGCAGACTAATGGCGGCACACAAGGTGATATTCCCCCCTGCGCTGCCCAAGGACATTCACAAAGGCTCTTTGTCCTTTAACATTTTGACCCCGACGCCTGGTTTTAGCTAGATTGAATCCAGCTTTTTCAATGAAAAAGAACTCATGAGGCTGTGCAACTGCATCAAAGTCCAGGACTCTCTGTAACAGAAAATGCAGACACTGTACCGTGAATATGGTGTAACTCAAAACACAGGACTACAATGCCTACATTTTCACACAAGGATGGGGGTTGGGGTGGGGGGGTGGGTTGTGTTGGGTGGGGTGGGGTCAGACACATTCAGTCAAAACTACAAGCTACAGGCAAGGCAGGTGCCCCCACAGACAACCTAGGTCACATAGTGCTTTGTCTGAATGTATCTATGCAGTGCCAATAGGACACAATGTACTGCCATTACTCTATTACAGTATAGTACAGTGACACTTACTTGCACACAGTCACAGCGAAGGTCTTTGACTCCAACACTGTTCCTCTCAAATAGAACCATGGACAGCTGCTTCATCGTACGTTGGTGTTGACGCAAGATGTGGCAGAGTGTCGACATACTGACACGGTTGATAATACGGAATGTTGTGTGGTCTGCGATGGTTTGCTCTCGTAGTTGATGTAGGCGGATGGTGTCGTTTGCCAACACTAGAGTGACAATGGCCAGTTCCTGTTCATGGTGAACAGACATTTCCTCCACTCTCAAGAGGTCGTCTGGCAGTTCTGTAGAAAATGCAAGAATATTATGTCATTGGTTCGTTTTTTTATTTTTACTTCCTGTACTGTCATACTGTACACAGTAACATCACCTGTATTACATGCACTTCACAGCGCTATACCTATTTGTTTGGTTCACTGAGGAGCATAGACCTAATATTGTATGACTACATTGTATTGTACTGTGATGCAGAATGATGTGCAACAAATATGAAATATGTCTCCATCTATTGCCTAGTCCCCTTCTTTGTTCTTGTCCTCCTCCTCCTCTCTCTCTTCTTCCTCTTCCTCTTCCCCTTCCTCTCGCTCTCACTGCCTCCATGTTTGCAAAGTTCTCACAAAAGAGGTGATCTTACCTGAGGTCTATTTGTAGTGGTGAGGCTCAGACTAATTGGTGTTCATTTACATGTGTGTGTGTGGTTGTTGCACATTTCAGGTATGTTTTGCATTTTGAACGTGTTTTCCCAATGATTGCAAGAGATTTCATTCTTGAACGAAGTGTCTAATGTAAGAAGCAGTGGGTAGTGTTTTGCAAGTGCAAAGCAGAACATGTGTTTGTACTTTTGGTGCCTTTGTTTGAGGCATGGTTGCAAAAGTTAAGGTGTTGATGCTTTTGTCTAAGCATTCACTTTCAGTGTGTAAGCAATCGGTAAAGAAATGTCAAAGTAATTCTCTCCACACTACAGATAATGTTCTACTCATGTCCTGTGTCTTTGTTCATGATTCAGACAAACTGACCAGCAGCCTGTGCTGCTCTATAGCTCAGAGTTTAGGTCCAGTCTTTATACAGGGTTGATGATGGTTCCTCCCTATTAGATGTATGTACCAGCACTAGAGGCTGGTGTGTTGGTTATTTCCCCAGTTCAACTGTCAGGGGCACACCCAGTGACTAAGCGACCGCCCTAGTTTGAGTCCATCATTCTCCTAACTCAGCAACCAGTCAGCCTCTTTTATTGCAGCAGTTTGACTTGGTCTAGTGGTGTGTGTGTGTGTGTGTGTGTGTGTGTGTGTGTGTGTGTGTGTGTGTGTGTGTGTGTGTGTGTGTGTGTGTGTGTGTGTGTGTGTGTGTGTGTGTGTGTGTGTGCGTGCGTGCGTGCGTGCGTGCGTGCGTGCGTGCGTGCGTGCGTGCACTTCTTCTTTCATATTTAGCTCAGTCTCACCAACCCAATGCTCAACAACATTTCTCCACCTAGAAGCTGTCCAGATATCAAACCATGTCTCCAGTTTGCTGGAATTCTCAGTTATCTTTTCCCCTCTCCAACTCAACTCATAGCTTGTATCTTCTCCTTCTTTTTCAAACTAATTTCCTTCTTTGTCTCGACATACTTCATCCTTTACTTTTCCCTTTCACTTTCTCTGGCTCTCTTTCTCTCACATGTACTTTCTTACTTTCTCTCTGACCCTTATTCCTTTAGCCTCTCCCTCCTCTCTTCCTGCCTCTAACTCCTCTCTCTCCCTCTCCCTCTGATTAATCCCCCCCTCTCTCTCTCTCTCTCTCTCTCTCTCTCTCTCTGCCCTCTCATCTCCTCTCCCTCTCTTATTTTCCTTGGCAGATGACAGAAGGCTATGACATCTGCTGATGATCTAATCCCGCTTGCTGTGGCCAAGACCAAAAGAATCAAAGAACAAAACGTCTATTTACTTTATATTTCACTCTTTATTTCATCTTGAAACCAGAAAGGACCTCCCTCTCGAAACTTTCTGTTAATCACTTTAATTATACTTTAATAAA
The DNA here is from genome assembly GCF_021184085.1 of Oncorhynchus gorbuscha. Lineage (NCBI taxonomy): Eukaryota > Metazoa > Chordata > Actinopteri > Salmoniformes > Salmonidae > Oncorhynchus > Oncorhynchus gorbuscha. The sequence goes on from NC_060178.1 coordinate 60,322,122, forward strand.
CCCCACTGTGTTTGGAGTGCTGCTCTCCATTTCGAGGCGGAGGTTTGGCTGAGGACTCAGTTGCTGTTGATCCAAGACAAACACAGAAAGACAAACATCTTATATATACAGTTGAAGTCGGAAGATTACATACACCTTAGCCAAACACTTAGCCACCCCTGTGCTTAACGGTTGGGATGGTGTTCTTCGGCTTGCAAGCCTCCCCCTTTTTCCTCCAAACATAACGATGGTCATTATGGCCAAACAGTTCTATTTTTGTTTCATCAGACCAGAGGACATTTCTCCAGAAAGTACGATCGTTGTCCCCATGTGCAGTTGCAAACTGTAGTCTGACTTTTTTATGACGGTTTTGGAGCAGTGGCTTCTTCCTTGCTGAGCGGCCTTTCAGGTTATGTCGATATAGGACTCGTTTTACTGTAGATATAGATACTTTTGTACTGTTTTTCTGTTGTTCTGGGATTGATTTGCAGTTTTCGCACCAAAGTACGTTCATCTCTAGGAGACAGAACGCTTCTCCTTCCTGAGCAGTATGACGGCTGTGTGGTCCCATGGTGTTTATACTTATACTATACTTTACTATTGTGTGTACAGATGAACGTGGTACCTTCAGGCGTTTGGAAATTGCTCCCAAAAATAAACCAGACTTGTGAAGGTCTACATTTTTTTTTCTGAAGTCTTGGCTGATTTATTTTGATTTTCCCATGATGTCAATCAAAGAGGCACTGAGTTTGAAGGTAGGCCTTGAAATACATCCACAGGTACACCTCCAATTAGGCTAATTGACATAATTTGAGTCATCTAAAGCCATGACATAATTTTCTGCAATTTTCCAAGCTGTTTAAAGATGCAGTCAATTTAGTGTTTCTAAACCTCTGACCCACTGGAATTGCAATACAGTGAATTATAAGTGAAAATAATCTGTCTGTAAACAATTGTTGGAAAAATTACTTGTGTCATGCATGAAGTAGATGTCCTAACCGACTTGCCAAAACTATTGTTTGTTAATAAGAATTTTGAGTTTGAATGAAAAATGAGTTTAAATGATTACAACCTAAGTGAATGTAAACCTCTGAGTCAGAAGGTTACATGATATACCTGTGTACATATATCGATATATATTCTGGACTCTGACATTGCTCGTTCTGATATTGGATGGACAGAATACGCGCGTGCGTATATCATGGGTGTGTCTCTGTATCGATAGTAGGTGGTTTCAGAGGGCCAGGACATTGTATAGCCCTCCTCCTCCCCCTCCTCCAACAAGAGGGGAGTTGTATGGCTAGGACACGCTGAACGAAGGTGTGAGAGGGCCCCCCCCCTCCTCCTCTCTGTCGACCCGCCACCCTGCACCCTCTATTCCCACCACATTCTGTCAGTTCAGCAGTTGAGCCTGAATCCGAGTGGTCCATGGGGAATCCATGTGTTTGCTTTTCTGGGATCAGTTAAAATCATGCATGTAATAAGGAGAAAATAGCTTTTAAGCCTGCCTGTTGGAAACGGTGCCCACCGAGCCGCAGCATTATGCCTTATTAAACGCAGACCGGTGGGAGCGCATGAGGACAGTGCAGAGCATAGGACGACGGGGGGGGACGGGGGGGGGGTTGAGGTTTGTTTGTGCTGGTTCACGTGCCCGTGTTTAGAGGGAGACCAGCCCTAGAAGAGACACGGAGGCACCTCTCACCAGTCCTAACCTACTCCTTGTCTTTTTCTGTCTTTCCTGATATCTCTCCCACACTCTCTGCTAATCTGCCCAGTCTCTCTGTCGGTCTCTCTGTTTCTGTGTGGTTCTGTGCCCTAGGTACAACTTAAATATAAAACAGGCCTGTGTTAAATCTGCCTGTTATTTATCCCACTGGACAAAGCTCTGACCTCAAAACTCTTTCTCGAGGAGGTAATACTCATTGGAAGGACTGGAGTTACAACAGGCATCAGCATGGCCCCCTCCAACAGGTCCTTTAATCTGTGGCAGGTGAGGTGATTATTGAGCAACCCTATGGTGTATAATAACCTGTCCTCCGCTTTGACTGACAACTTAATGCCGTTGCCCCTGACGAGGGATTAGGCCAATGGAGGCTTTGTGCTGCTCAGAATGCCTCCACTGTGACACGGATTGTAATAAAGACACACTGATCTCTGTTCAGCGTAGCCTCTCTGTGTGACAGGACTTTAATAAGCATGGACTGATCTGTGATCAGAATCCTCACTCTGACAGGCCTTTAATGAATATAGGCTGGTCATAATGGCATCATACTGATGGAGGATGAGGGGCTTATAAGAAGGTATTGATGCACAGCATATATAATTCATAGTGTGTGTGTACATGTGGGTGTGCGCAAATATGTGTGTATGTGTGTCTATTAGAGGTCCCTGAGCTGACACAGTACCATGAGGATCAGCCAGGAAAAGCAGTGTGGAACGACGGTCGGTGGAAATCATTCTTTGACTACGCACAGCTGAATGGAACTTGGCACAGTGGAACTCAGAGCTTGCACTGATTAAAGACAGAGAGAGGGAGATACGCACACACACGCACGCACGCACGCACGCACGCACGCACGCACGCACGCACGCACGCACGCACGCACGCACACGCACACACACACACACACACACACACACACACACACACACACACACACACACACACACACACACACACACACACACACACTCCGATCAGATACAAAGAATGAACATGCACATATATTTGACATAATGTACAGATGTCAGATCTTAACTTGATCACACTTTTGTTGCAGAGAATTATCCTACTGCTTTAGGAAATTCAAATGAGCCTTGTGAGTCCCTGAAAATGAGAAGATCTCCTCCTCTCCGTGCGGGGGAAGTCGATTCATTGGGATCAGGGCCTGTTATCAAAATAATTGATCTCTCGCTCAAACATTAGACCGAGATCCTATTGCTGCAACATTCAAATGTACAAAAATGTATTTGAAATGCAGCCATACACATCAACAACTGTCATTTTATATAGATATTGGTCTACAATAGGATACAACAAATACATTGAACCTATTTGGTTGACTTTAGCTAGCTATGACAATTGGTTTGTATCGCTAGTACTCTATGGTTTAGGATTATGGTTCATTGTTTAGCTAGCATGTATGAACAAAAGACTCGCCAGATGATTACACAACCCATCAAGTTAACCTGTTGTGTCTGACGGTTGTATAATAATGCCAAAATATTTGTATCTGGAATTTGTCTTTCAGCATCAATAGAACACACCTGACTCTCCTCCACCAGTCATACAAGGAGAATGGTCTAATGCCTCCCATAAAAAAGAGAGCTGGCCCAAGCAAGCACAGGTTACACCTAAAGCGTGAGGACTTGCAGCGAGTGGTGAACTTCATCAACAGCTACGCAGAGGATAATGCAAAGGTATTACCAGGAAGCCACCCAGGACACAAACAGCTGCTTTCCATCCCATGTGATAGAAGCAGCAGGGTGGCTTCTCTACAAGGAATCGATAACATTTGGTATGTAAACCATAAACACATTTTGATTAATTAATTTACCTACTTTTATTGATCTCACATTATTTCAGTATATTCCAGAGGTACATGTAGTTGGGCTTTGTGTTATAATCTTAACTTCCAGTTTCCAATATTATGTTTCTGTATACAGGGCTGCTGCTCTGCACATTTGCAGGTAAGTGAAACTTGCCCGATAATGACGCATACATTTTTCAAATGACGTTTTACGTAACATTTTCTTTTTATTAACTTATCTTCATTTTTGTTGTTGTTTGCAGATGCGCTATCCTTCTGAATCGATGCAGCCAGGTCCCATTTACTTTTCAACTCCTCCCAGCTGCAGTGGCCAAAACAAGAACAAGTTTGTGCTCTGGTATTGTGCCTGGCAGAACATGCACAAGCTGGACCACAGTCTGGACCTTCCTGATCACAGGCCACACCAAGTTTGCCACCGACTAGTACTTTGGCCTCATCAAGCAGCGCTTCAGAAAGACCAGCGTGAACACTTTGTCTGAGATTGCTGGTGTTGTGAAGGACAGCAGGGTGACAGCGGTCAACATCCCACAGCTGGTTGGACTGGAGGATGGTACAGTGCCGGTGGAAAGCTATGGCTGGCATAGCTTTTTTACAGCATTTTATGAGGTTTTTCTTCTTATCTAAACTTGGGAGGTGAATTGATGTTGTCTAAAGTTGTAATGTCATCTCAATATGTTTTGTCATTTCCTGTTTTACAGTTTCGATGCTCTGGAGCCTGGTGTTGTTGTCGCCAAGGAGCGTTCGGACTCAGTCAGGACCAGGTTTCAGCTGCTGCGCAATCTGACATCCTTCCTGCCTGTACAAGCACCGCCTGGACTGGACACACCTCGACAAACTTCGTTTTTGAGAAGATCAGGGAGTTTTGTGACGAAGAGGCTATGGACATCACATGCCCTGCACCAAAGTCAGGGGCAGGACAGAAACAGGCTCTCCGAATACAGATTCCCTTGTTCATGCATGGTTTGGACAGACCAATCTTCAGCACTATCTGCAGTGCCTCTATTTAAATGACTCTCTCCTAACACACGTTGCTGCTCCTATTATTTTTGTATCCTGCTGCTCAACCACTTTACCCCTGATTGTATGCATATAACTACCTCATCTATCACTGATATTGTTATTGATATTGTTCCATATTCATATTGACACAATCTATTTTGGATATTGCTACTACAAAAGTAACCATAGAGACCCATCCACTTGGCAAGATGTGGCTGGGGGTTATAGCATTTCTTTCAAGTGACCCATCAATTTAGGCAAGTGTGTCTGGGTAAGCATCATTGATTTAATTACATTTTTATTTAACTAGGAAAGTCAGTTAATAACAAATTCGTATTTACAATGACAGCCTACCCCGGCCAACGCTGGGCAAATTGCGCGCCCCCCTATGGGACTCCCAATCACAGCCGGATGCAGCCTGGATATGGACCAGGGACTGCAGTCACATCTCCTGCACTACAATGCAGTGCCTTAGACCGCTGCGCCACTCGGGAGCCCGTCATCTCAAATTTATCTGGACACATTCTGTTTAACTGGAATTTTTCCGTATTGTAGGCTACCACTTTTTCCACTTTTTGTAGTGTAGGAATCTTTACTACACTACTCACTGTTTAGCACATGACCTCACATGTGAATCATTAAAGAGATGGCTGGGGTTGGCTTAAGAGGCTGTGAACAATTCTGAATGGGTTTAGGCAGTGGAGAGCTCTCCTGTAGATACCAAAACATTCAAAGGCCATTTTCTCAAAAGTGAGTTTACCAAGTTTATCAACTTTCAAAGCAGAATTACTTGCCCCATTGTTCCTCAAAAAGCAATGGATGATATACATTTTTGTAGCTCTGAGTCTCTACTTTTATCCAAAAAAAAAAAAAAACACAATTTAAAATGTTGATACATAAGAGTGATTTGAGCCGGTCGGTCACATACGTCCTCGATCATTAGCAACAGTAATTTAATTTCTAGGGTAAATTAGTTGAAATGAAATAGATGGAGAATAGAACTACCGCAATGTTACTTTTGTACCAGCCAGCGGGGAAGGAAGTAACAGCTGGCGAGAAGTGCACAATATCTGTCTTATATCCATCCATGTTTCTGGTTTTTAATGCTTGTTACTTCCGACAAATGTACTATCAGCCATAATTTCATGTTTGTGTTGATTTGTATAATTAATGGCAAAAGTTTGAAATGGATGAAAATGAACCCATGCGCCAACGTTGCAATGTTACACAACCACAATATGTTGCCTTACAATATTATATAGACTAAAATGGATCACATAATCTCACTTTAATGGGAATGTCTTTAACCCTACCAATCAGGTGCGCTCCAGGCTGTAACACATTTTGTTGTGTTACAGCCTGAATTAAAAATGCATTAAAAATAATCAAACATATTCACCCGTCTACTTATAATACCTCCATAATGACAGATTGAAAACATGTTTTTAGTCATTTTGGAAAATGTATTGAAAATTAAATACAGAAATATCTCATTTAGTATTCACACCACTGAGTGAATACTTTGTAGATGCACCTTTGGCAGCGATTACAGCTGGGAATCTTTCTGAGGATGTCTCTAAGAGTTTCCACACCTGCCTTGTGCAACATTTGCCCTTAGAAACTCTTCAAGCGCTGCAAAATGTGTTGTTGATCATTGCTAGACAATCATTTTCAGGTCTTGCCATCGATTTTCAAGTAGTAAAAACGGCAACTCGCCACTCAGGAAGATTCACTGTCTTCTTGGTAAGCAACTCCAGTGGAGATTTGGCTTTGTGTTATAGTTGATTGTCCTGCTGAAAGGGGAATTCATCTCCCAGTGTCTGGTGGAAAGCAGACTGAACCAGGTTTTCTTCTACGATTTTACTTGTGCTTAGCTCCATCCCGTTTCTTTTTTATCCTGAAAAACTCCCCAGTACTTAACGATTACCCATGACATGATGCAGTCCCCACTATGGTAGGAAATATGAAGAGTGGTTGGATTTTCCCCAAACATAACTCTTTGCATTCCGGACAAAAAGTTAATTGCTTTGCCACATTTTTGTGCAGTTTTTCTTTGGTGCCTTGTTGCAAACAGGATGCATGTTTTGGAATATTTTTTATTCTGTACAGGCTTCCTTCTTTTCACTCTGTCACTCAGGTTCGTATTGTGGAGTAACTACAATGTAACTGCGGCTACACAAACACACAGCTGCTATGACCTGACACCTCTGGTACATACTCTATGACCCAGGGCCTTGCGTTTACTGCAGAGCAATAACAGCATCACCCTGACCTGTGCTATGTAGGTGTCTGAGGGATTCGGGTGGGGGTGTGTGTGTGTGTCCGGGACGACATACCTTTAGTAGGGCCTGGAGTTTTCCCTGGCCTGAGCAGGGGGGAAACTCCTGGCCGAATGGAGGGTCTATTGACACACTTAGACACGTGCTGGATAACTCTCAACGGAGAATGCATCGGATACAGTTCAGGTACAGTTGGTAGCTGCAGACATCAGGGCTAATACACATTGATCGCCGTTTGCTGCTAGCTGTTGCCGCCGTCGACCGTGGGTTCAGGAGAAACCTCAAATCTCTTCTGGCCGCTTGTGGAATCTTGGAATTCAGACAAAGAATATAATCCAGGACCCAAAGGTGGATCAGTTTCCCCGGCCTTTTTTTGGCAGAGCACCACGTTCGGAATCAAGAGAGGGGCTCTTTTTTTCTTTCTTTTAGCCCAACAGAAACACAACTGAGTGTTGATGTAACAAATGTCCGGGAGACAGCTCGAGTGCAGCAACGTCTTTTCCATTTCAGACAAGCGGAGGATTAGGATACATGCTGCAGCCGTCAAGACTGTCATTGTACTTTATGACTTTATTCTTCCTGTGTTCTATCTCTTTGATGACCTCCAGGGGGCACCGGACCTGCATCGCACCAGTCTCCCCCAGCTCTAGGCCCCTCGCCTGGCCATCTATCAGCCCTGTACGGGCCCTACTCTGGCTCTGGCGCAAAGGGAAACTCAAAGTGACAGATCTCTCTTACAATGAGGCGGGAATGTATCGTCTAAGGGTCCCCTAGGGAGTGTTTCCTAAAAGCCCTCTGGTTTTCACTTTCTCTGGGCCAAGTCTGGAGGGGAAAAGGCAGGAGGGGAGGTTTCTGTGGACTCCAGCAGGGCACTTTGATGTGCACTCAGCCAAATGGGACAGGACAGACAGAGTCTGAACCTAGTACTTCTGAGATCAGGCAGACTCTCAGCTGACAACTAACTAACTAACTAACTAGCTAACTAACTAACTAACTAACTAACTAGCTAACTAACTAACTAACTAACTAACTAACTAACTAACTAACTAACTAACTAACTAACTAACTGTCTGTCTGTCTGTCTGTCTGTCTGTCTGTCTGTCTGTCTGTCTGTCTGTCTGTCTGTCTGTCTGTCTGTCTGTCTGTCTGTCTGTCTGTCTGTCTGTCTGTCTGTCTGTCTCTGTGTGCGCCTGCATGCGAGCGATTTGTGTTTCATGCCGATGATGTTGCTTTTGTGTTGGTGTTGGTGTGGTCCTTTTTTAGCTCAGTTGGTAGAGCATGGTGCTTGTAATAGCAGGGCAGTGGGTTTGATTCCTGGCACCACCCAGGAATGTAAAATATATGCATGCATAACAGGAAGTCGCTTTGGATAAAATAATCTGTTAAATGGCATATTATTTGGGATGTTTTTTGTCTGTTCTGTATAAAATGTGTTAGGGTTGATCTGTGTGTGCCTGCATGCTTACTGTGTGTGTTTGCACTCTGTGTCTGCGTGCTCGCGAGTGTCCGTATACCGTATGTGCGCGTGTGTCTGTAGGAAGTGTGGAGTGTTCTATAGAGATGTTATTGCAGCTGGATGAGAATAGCAGGAGACAGCAGTGAAGCGGAGACCCTCAGATCAACAGGGCTGTAATTGGAGAGGAAAAGCTGGAGTAACGGCCCAGCCTTTAGCTCACGCAACACACACACGTAGCACACGCAGCACACACACACACACACACACACACACACACACACACACACACACACACACACACACACACACACACACACACACACACACACACACACACACACACACACACACACACACACACACACACACACACACACACACATTTCATCACACTCAAGCCTTCGCTGGCTCCTATCACGCTAACACTGTGAGGACTATACTATATTTGTATTTTATATTTCCTCTCTCTCCTTGGCCTCATAACCAGTGTTTTTCTACTGAGTGTGGCTCCGTGTGATTTATTGCTGTCCGATTTTACAGCTACAGGTCACCCGTGATACTAGTCCGTATTCAACGTCCAGCCACGTCTGAGGACATTGGGATATGATGTGGAAGCCAGGCCACTGGGGCAACAGTGATCGCTGTTACCTTCAAGTAGGTCTGGGTTTTGCCAGGGCATTGTGGACGGGGATGGCGGTTGGGTGTAAGCATCTGAAAAGTTGTGAGTGCAAATCCAGTGATCGTTTTTAAAAAACATTTTTGTTATAAGCCTGTCCCAAACCTTAATCCTTACCTTAACCATTTGGAGTTAATGCCTAACCTTTAGAATTCGGAGTTAGCACCTAAATTGAACCTTAAACACTTCTAAATTTGACATTTGAAACATGGATGCCGTGAAACTGTGAGAGCTTGTGGAACATTTTGCGACAGCACCCAACCGTGTGTGTCTGCGTGAGATAATGGGTAGTGAGGGAGGAAGAAAATGGTTTCTTTCTCCCAGAGGACCCATGCTATGTTCAGTGTGTCTGGGCAGGGTGTGGTGCGGAGACCTCATTGCTGGGTCTTGACATCCTGCAGCATCCCCTAGGTCAATAGCATCGCTTATTTTATTTCCTGTCAGACAGTTAACACGGACAACACACAAAGTATGATAACTCCGTTTTGTGTAAATATGACTGGTCCTTGTTTCAGGTCTGGGCCGAGTTTCCAACATCTTGATAAATCGGGGATGTTTGCAGCAAAGGCTAATGGAAATCAAATGTGTATTACCAGTTGTTTGCATGTGTTCACGTTTAATGGCCTCGTGAGAGACGAGTGCAGACAGGACTGCAGTTCTGTCCTTCCTCCACATATCCCTCCCTTCTCTTCTCTCCTGCGTCTCTTTTCTCACTCTCTTCGATTCCTCCTCCTCCTCCATCTGTCTGTGCACTGTACAGTACGTCTCTCTGTGGACAAATGTTTGATGTGGCGGCTTACCGAAAGCTGTCGAGTTGCTCAGACAGTAAAATAACCCGGAGCAGTCACTGTTAACGACTTTATTTACTCACCTTTAGCCTGACGTAAAAACGGCATGTCAGGCCGCTCACGGAGAGGCATTTTTGGCCAGAAGGAGTTTGTGTGAACGCCATTGTCACTGACAGAAGAAATGTGCTCGTTTGCGGTGGTGACTTTTTCTCTTTTTTTATTGGCTAACCTTTTCTTGGCTCTGGCTTATTCCACAGAGTTTGTGCCATTTTCCAATTCAGTTAGCGTCATCAAAGAAAAAGTGTAAGGGCCGAAGCGAGGGACAGTTTATTTCTTTCACCACAGTAGAACATTCTGTTGCAGACGTTACTCACATTTCCTTTTCCACTACAGTGCTTTCAAGTGAACAATCGTTATGAATAAAAAAAAATCACCATCATCAAGGAGCTGGAAGGATTCTGTATGGAGGAATGGTCTAAGATCTCTCCCAATGTGTTCTCCAATTGATCAAATGTTCTAGAAAAAGGCTCAGTGACGTTACCCTTGCAAGGTGAGGTATTGAAAACAGGGGTGTCAATCATTTGGACCCCTACCTTGTTGGGAGAAAAAAAAGTATTGCTTGTTAAACAAAATCTCTTTCTCGGAGCAATTGTATTAGTGTAAAATAATATAGTTTCCCAAATGTTTGCTCATCTTTATTTAAGGTGTCAATCATTTCAGACCCCACTATACATTTGCATGATGGATAGGAAGGTTTTGTTTCTCTTCACAAAAAAAAAATCAGACACGCTGATATTCTCTCTCCGGACCTGTTAGTCATTTCTAGAACTGCTTCAGTACAGTCCACCCATACCATTAACTGACCGGACTCCCACACACAGAACATGCACACATTTTACATTCCTATCTGGTTTAAACTGATGTCTGAATTATGAGCACACTGGCTGCTCGTTTGTTTTTCCTTCTGACAAATTTTCCCAAATTGTCGCAATTCCATTGATTGAATAATGGACCACTTCCTGCGATCAGGCTGTCAGTCTGAGGACTTGACATCACTCTGTGTGTGTGTGTGTGTGCGTGTGCGCGTGGTAGAGCATGAGGAGATGGATAAGCTGTCTATCACACCAGCACACGGCTCCCCAGCATCCAACGGCAGCCAAGAGAAGCTTGGTCCTGCATCTCACCCATGCTTTATCACTTTTCTCCTAGTTCATGAAGTTTGATCTGTGTAGGCCATTAGGCATCTAGTGTGAAAAACATGGATGCTGAAAGAGAAAGATGAAGAAGCATAATTGCTTGACAAAAAAAAAGACAAAAAAGGGGAGAGAAGGGTGAGGGACTTGAGGCTGGGATGGTAGCAGATGAGAAAGAGGAGAAGGGGGATGAAGAGGTGTAGAGAGGAGGAGGAGGATAAAGGAGGAGGAGGGGTATGATGGAGGATGGAGAAGGAGTACGATGAAGGAGGAGGGTGGAGGAAGAGGCGTAGGAGGAGGAAGTGGAAGAGGAGGAGGCATTCCACAGCCTGTTGCGGCGACCTCAACTACCAGCCTATAAAAATAAATCACACATCTGCTTCCAATGAAGCCGTGACACATTAATGGTTTTATGCTTGTTATGAAATTCTTGTAACGTTCTCCCCCCTCTCCCTCCATTCAGGGGAGTGTGTATACACCCATCATCCCCCTGGGGATTCTACTATCTGTTCATCGCTCTCTATCACATCAAAACAAGCTCCATCCTACTCGCCTACATATAAGTACACATGAAAGGTCACTATCTTTAGCCCCCCTTTCTCTCTCTCATGCATGTTGAGATACCCAGGCCAGTGGGTGTGTAAGTTCAGCAGCAACCACTATGTATTCCTTACCAAAGGGACAGCTGGGAACATAGAGAACATAGAGAATAGAAAGGGAGGCAGATAAAGACAACAAAAGGCAAAGATAGAGAGGGGAGAGGGGAGAACTGAGCCGAGCTCTCTGCCCATAACCCGTCCCAGGATGTGAAAACAGATGATTATAGATAAAAGGAGGATTATGAACAAACACATTCCAGTGTCCTCTTCTCCCCCTCTCTCCCCCACCTCTTCCTCACCAGGGGCCTGAAACAGGGCTCTCTCTCACACGTGGCACCGTTTAGAGAACCATCAAACCCAGGCGGAAAACAGAGGACAGGAGAGAAGGGGAGGGCGGCCACGGCCCTTTGAAGCGTATGTGAATCCCTCGGCAGGTCCTTAATTAGCCACAGACAATGCTAATCCACAGTTTATTTGTGAGAGTGAGGCGGCTGAGGCCTGTGTGCCATAAGGTAGGGCTGGAGACAGGCTACATGCTCTGTCTCTATCTAGGAGTGGCCATGTGGAACCAAATTTGGCTTCCACGATGATGAGCTCAAACCATCCCTGTCCCACAACTGAGTCAGAGGAGCTCTGAGTAGCATGCCAACTCTGGAATAGCTTCTCAGGTTGATGAGAGTAGAGCAGGTGGATCCTACATACTCTTTGACAATGACCGCTTGGCAAAAGCAAACACATTGAATTCCGTGTGAGGGTAATGACTGTTTGGCAAAAGCAAATACAATGAGTTGCGTGTGAGGGTACAATTTAATGGGAAGCACGTGTGAACTCATTCTCATCCATGAGATGGCAGTGAGTGAATGAAGTTTTGGCATTGTACCACAAGATGTCAGTGGTGTCTTCCCACATTGGAACAGCTCTATAACAGAGCCATTCAGAGTGTCTTAGGAGGCTCGACCACACTCAATACATTTTTCAAAAATACCCTCTTGCTTTTGGTAGGATTGTTTGTGTCTCCATGTGATTAATACTTATATAGAATCATACTCTATAAATTGAAAATTAAGTCAATGGCAGTAGCCTAGAGGTTAGAGCATTGGACTAGTAACCGAAAGGTTGCAAGTTCATATCCCGAGGTGACAAGGTACAAATCTGTTGTTCTGCCCCTGAACAGGCAGTTAACTCACTGTTCCTAGGCTGTCATTGAAAATCAGAATTTGTTCTTAACTGACTTGCCTAGTTAAATAAAGATTTAAAAAACATGTTTTGGACAAAATGACAACAAAAGAAACCTCTATGACAATTATCAGAAGTTGATCCTTAAATCAGATCTAACCGTTTTATAACAATATAATCTAACTTGGTATCCAGTTACTTTTGGAGAGAGACGAATGTCATAATGACATTTACAGCAAGGGTGGGTACATGTGTGGGCGTGTGCCCATACTTTCAGGCCCTGAAGTACCCAACCACCGCACGCTGGGTATAATAATACTGTTCTATCATGGATGGGCGTGAGTTTTGCTGGCGCAGTTTCATTGCGTGCGGATCTGCGTGTGACTCTGTGCCCCTGTAAATGGATCGGGCAGTAATTCACTGCAATCCCAAGGCTGACTCTAATCTTGTCCACAGCATGCTAATAATAGGGGTACCTCTTGCTGATTTAGAACTCACACACTTTCCTTCCTCTCGAGGTGTTAATACCTCACCCCTGAAATCTGTCCCATCAATCAACCCTGCTGTCAAGCAATACTAAAAAAGAGAATATCAACGTAACATGCAACAATTCCAAAGATTTACCGAGTTACAGTTCATATAAGGAAATCAGTCAATTGAAATACATTTATTAGGCCCTAATCTAAGGATTTCACATGACTGGGCAGATGACCAGCCATGGGTGGGCCTGGGAGGGTATAGGCCCACCCACTGGCTTTCTTAAAGACAGAAATACTCCCCCCCCCCCCCCCCGATGATCCCAAAGGTGAAGTGGCTGGTTGTGGAGGTCCTGGGCTGGTGTGGTCTGCAGTTGTGAGGCCAGTTGGATGTACTGCCAAATTCTCTAAAACAAAATTGAAATTAACATTCATTTCTCTGGCAACAGCTCTGATGGACATTCCTTCAGTCAGCATACCAATTGCACTCTCCCTTAGAACTTGAGACATCTGTGGCATTGTCTTGTGTGACAAAACTGCACATTTTAAAGTGGCCTTTTATTGTCCCCAGCACAAGGTGCACCTGTGCAATGATCATGCTGTTTAATCAGCTTCTTGATATGCCACACCTGTCAGGTGGATGGATTATCTTGGCAAAGGAGAAATGATAGATAGATAGATAGATAGATAGATAGATAGATAGATAGATAGATAGATAGATAGATAGATAGATAGATAGATAGATAGATAGATAGATAGATAGATAGATAGATAGATAGATAGATAGATAGATAGATAGATAGATAGATAGATAGATAGATAGAGCTCAAACTCCTCCAGCATGAGACACTGGTACTTGTTCATCATAGCTTCATTTTGCATCATGACCTCAGTGGCCTCTGCTTCAAACTCCTCATCCACTGCAGAGGGAGATAAGAGAGATTTGAAAGAATTACAAGCTTGCCCTGTAGTGTGGGCTGTTGACTACTCTACCTCTCCATAGATCCTCCTGTGTGGGTAGCTTGATCTGGAAGCCATGGTAGAAGGTGGTGGGAAGCATCCTCCAGAGAAGTGAAGGGGGACAGGTCTGGTTCCAGGACCAGACACACACACACACAGACACACACTCAATAACTACCCCAGTTTCACAGTCATAGAGAGGTGCGGAGTCTACTGTTTTGGCTATACAGTTCAGGGAGAGGTAAGGCAGTAGCTATAAGGACAAGTAGGTATGTCAGATATTTATAGAAACTGTATAAGGTGGCCAGTTACTGTTGGAACTGGATTTCCCAGTTGAGCTGAGCTTCACAGGCAGATAAAAGTACTTACAGGTCTCCTTTAGGGAACTGCTGAGTGGCAGGTATGTTAAGTCCATCATGTTACAGGGAGAAGAGGATAAATTATGCATGTCACTGATAGTGTTTGACATTTAATTAGAACAACTGTGAAAAGAGAGGGGGAGTAGTGAAGACAAAACAGTGAATTATGAACAAATATGAATGACAAACATGACATGACTGAGTAAATGTGTATTGCCAGAGAGATCTGTATAGGTTATCATGATGTTCTTACCTGGAAACTTGCTCCAGTCGCCGTTTTTCAACAGGCGACTGGGCATGGTTTTCCGGGAACCCAGAGTTCTGCCCAGTAACTGGCTCAGCCTCAGCTCTTTATTTGGCCAGTATATGCCCGGGAAAGGATGGTACATTGATAATGGGGGTGAGGGTCTCTGTGGATCCAGTCAGTTGAGTCTGATGCACTGGTCTATTCAGGTCCTGCCCCGGGCCTGGAGTGGTTTGGACTATAATGTGGTGGACCATCTGGGGGGTCTCTTCTGGCCAGTGTGGTTGACTGTGACCTCCTGGGGGCTGTGTCTGGTATCAGTGGAGGAGAGACACTGTAGGCCCATACTGGTGACTGTGTACTCAGTGTTGAGTGCCCAGGCTGGATTCTACTGTTATGGACCTTTGTGTCCACAACGAAAGAGGGGATGAACCCTGCACCGAGACCCACCCCCTGTCCCTGCAACAGACCTGCTCTCTTCCACTCAGGCAAAGGCCCATTGTACATGACTGAATGCTGGATTGAATCATTTTGAAGAGGCTGTGGGTTGGTTAACTGAACCCGGTGAAGAAAGCCCTGCTTCAGAACATTGCCTGGAAGTTGTCCCCTTGGTGACCAACCGTTTGGGAATCACTGATCCGGGGGATGCATAGTAGGCAACCGATCATAATCCATAGTGACTGAAGTGGAGAGATGCAGGGTGGGGGTATCGTTATAGTCCTTGGTCACTATGGAGAAAGGCAACAACAACAAAAAGGAGAGGCAGAAATGTGTGTTATGTGCTTGGAGAGCATAAACACCTGGGTTAGTTCTGTCTGATATCTTAAAGGACTGATCCATTATTTCCTAACTGTGATGCCAGCTGCTGTCTTGACAATTGACATCACATTTAGGAGTAGGTTCAGGACAGAGGCTATAGCTGGATAAGAAAGGAGATTAACACCAAGTGTCATCAGACTTTACAGGACTATTCACAAAATAATTTAACTATTTTTAATTCTGGAAATGTTTTTCATCCAACTATTTATATGTCACTTATTACTAAGGGAGAGATCGACATTTACAGAATGGTTACCTGGGGGAAAATAGGGGGAGGGACAATGCTTTTTCAATTTCAGTCAAGGGGAGTTAAAAAAAATATATAGTCCTGGGTAGGGTCATGTAATTTGTAATTAATAAAATATCAATATTTCTCAATGTTTTAGAATGAGTTGCTAATTATGGTATATATTGATGTGTGCCCAATGCTGCTCCTCATCTCTGATTCTCCGCTGGGCAAGCAATATCAATTGCGCCTATAGGCTATTTAGTATGGTCTCAATCAAATGATCCATCCCCTACAGGCTACGAAGAGCATGCTCAGAGGAGCACAGAGCAAAGTTATGTTTCTAAGATAGCTGCTGGGATGGTTTAAATAAAACCAGGCTGCATTACAAACTGCAATGGATATTCCAACCCTGAGCCCCGGCCTGCTCTGCTCTTGCTGATCAAAAACGTTTGTGTATGCTGCTTAACCAATGGCTGTGCTGTGTAGGGCTACAATGGCAGTTCAGGAGGAGAGTCAAAGATTTCTTCTGAAAATATATTTGATTAGGCCTATTCCCAAAACTGCACTATTGACCTCAAAATAAACTCACAATAAACCAGATTCTAGCCATTTACATTGTGGTGCTGAAACTTGAAAGCACCTGCGGCACGATCCCTCGGAAATGGACAGCTCATGGTGCTGAAAGTAGGCAAATTAGAGTACTCGTAGGCATAATTAATTTCAACCGTCTTCATTTTAATTGGACTTTACTAACAACAAGAGGGCTTTGTGTTGGAGACTAATTTCTTCCTATTGAAGAAATAAGAGGTAGGCCTATCTAACTGACTTGCCTAGTTAAATAATTAGGCTATAGGCTGCTATATCCATAGATTTTGTCGTCAACTCCTCCACCCACCATGTACTCTTTAAATAGCCTACCTCCGTGTCAGTAAAGGGCTGTTAAGTTAAAACCAAGACTCACATTGAGGTGGTATGAGAGGACTAACTTTTATTAAAGAAAATGTCTAAAAGCACAAACCTATCTCTCTGTCCATTCTTAGCCTGTATTTTCGGTCATTTGCGTTGTAGGCTATTTTTTTATTTTTTATCTGCCAATACTTACAATTTGTAGAATTTGATATTTTTTATAAATGGCATTTTTTTATATCGGACATACAAACACGACGATAGATTCATTCAATGCTTTTACTATAAAGGAGATCTTTCCACCCCTACTCTTGTCCAAGGTGGTCTGCGAACCCACAACCTGATAGCCCGCAGCCCTGTGCGCTATCAACATCCCCGCTTTGACACGTAATGGTACGTGATGAAGATCAGCTTGGTCTGTGTCCAAGAAGTGAGAGTAAACGGTAGACATGTTCTCTATCTACTTTGTTTTAATTCGCCTACATTTTTGGATATAGGGACAGTTATTTTATTTGTATTTTTTCAAGCGGGAGAGTTTCGGTTAAATATATTTTGCTGAAGGGAGTGCCATCCATATTCATTTTCAGAGAGGTCCGATTTTCACCATGTAATCCTTATTATAAAACGTTTACTCCTTAAACTCCTTGTCCATCATTTCCAGTCAGATGGATTTTCCCGCCAATTAACCTTTTACGTAGGGTTTTCACCACTTCCGAATTCGCCAGACGAAGTTGCGCCCCCATTCATTTTCTATTGGAGCAGGCGGAGCAATACGCAGGGGATTGTGGAAAGGTGAGTGGCACGAACCCTGCTAGCGGAGCGATAGAGAAAGCTCTGCTCTAGGAAACTTCATGCAAATTACACGCAACTACCGCTGCCGTTAACCAATTAGGTGAGGAGCAGATGTTTGCTTGAACATTTTCCCTTCGTCAAACATAGTTCCGGGCAAGCAAAAATGATGGAGGAATGCCAATCATTGCAGTGTCTGGTTTTGCTACAGAGACGGTCATAAGGTCAATGGCATAGAGGATTGCAGAGTTGGTGTTGATGGTGGGTGAAGAGAGATTTGCACAACAAAGTTTGCTTGTGCTGCCTGCTGGCTATGACCTTCAAGCAACCTAAACCTCAAAACTGTGATCATAGCCACCATTTGTGAATGTGTTGAGCAAATTCAATTGTGGAATTTGCCCACCAAAGACAGAAATCACCAGTAACATGCATTATAACATTGTAAATGATACACTAAGCATGAATTTCTCATGTAACATGCTACCAATTATATTATGGTATCTTAACATTATGATTCTCATATATTATAGCTTATGGCTCTTTCATTATACTTGTGTCATGACATTGATGATTTTGCTCACTTCCTGTAAAATACATACAGTAGGCCTACATGTACATGAATGGGTACTTTGGGTAAAGGAAATTGTGGCTTTGACTAGCAAACATTGTGCAAATCTCTTTTTACCCACCAACATCTCTGCAATCCTCCTCCATGCCATTGACCTCCTGACTTTGTCTCTGTATTCTAAAATCATGTTTGATGAGTCCAGGTCGATGTAGTTGTGGTGGGGAACAAAGCCTTTTGTAAATGCCTAGGCCTATTCATACTTCTAAGACAATGATAGGCCTAGAGTAAATACTAAAACAAACGTGGGCCACAAATTGGATTAAGGTTGGGCTAAATAAAGCTTGAGACTTCGCCAAGTCTCTGAGCCAAACATATAATTATACCTTCTTTTTTTTCTTTTTTTTTTTTGCACCGGAAAAGGAAACTACATTAGCCACCAGCAATTTGTCAATTTTATGGAAAGTCCTATGAAAGTTAATGTTCTAAACAGTTATATTTATTGACCCTTATAAACATTAGCAACTATAGAATTGGAACAGGGTGGGCCTCAGAGTGATATGTGGAGAGCCAACAGAGAAAAGGCAGGTGTATTTGTATGTATCTCCTCAATAAAGATGGTAAAGCTACAACAATACAAAAATGTGTTTTAGGTGATCATTTTGTGCTACATTCTGCCCTGCACTAAGACTTTGAATTTAGAGCCTCAAAGGAAGGAAGGAAGTAAGTAATAATACATCGACTTAACCTTAATCCAAACCCTGACAACACAAGGAGATAATGAGGATCCTTTGTTCTTGTTTGCAAGGAATACATGAGAGATTCTGCTCGGTGAAGAGGCAAAATGATGTTATGCTGTGACATTATTGGGTAGCTGTTTTGGCAAACACATTAGGCGGTACAGTCTTACTCTTCAAACACCACCCAGGCTGTCACCGAAAAGGTTCACACTTGACAAGTTAGTAGTTCCTGCGGCCGCAAGACTGTCTCCGGTCTCCCCTTCCCAGCGCGGGCAGGTAATGGAGGAAGTTGAATTCTTAAGCAACAAATCAATTATATGGTAAGACAAGAGATTAGAGCCCAGGGCTCATCTGCTGCAAATTGGATCAGGGCTGATTAGCGGAGGTTAGGGTGACGTACTGCAACTTTGTGGCTCGATCACTCGGCTACTCGCTTAGCTACCTCCTTTTGCAGGAAAAAGGTCCACATAGCTGTGTAGCCCACCATCCTGTCATTTTGAGGGATTTTATGTGAATATTTTTGGGTGGCATTTTGGGTGGCAGACTCCTCTGCCCACCCAGCACTATGGACTTTCCTGATTTGAGGGTGGTCAGAATGGATATGAAGAGGGAAACGCTTGCCAAAACACATTCTGCAGCTCCTTTCTGGAATGGATTACAATTTTCCAACTGAAACTCCCACAGGAACATAGTTGGTCAACTGAAATCCTTACCTGTTACATAATTTAAAAAAACATTGAAAAAATAGATTAAAATTAATTAGAATCTTTTGTAAATTCAAATTTGTTTCTTTAAAAAAAAATCCAATTTTGATTTGGGAATAGCATACACTCTGAGGTAAGCATGGCGTTGATGAAGGTAAAGTTTGACATGCCCAAGCGGGTGAAGCTTGCCCAGGGCCTATGGCTCATGTACTGGCTGGCAGTGATGACCGGCATCCTGGTCTTCAGCCTGGGGCTGTTCTTTAAGATCGAGCTTCGGAAGAGGAGTGAGATGATGAACAACAACGAAAGCCATTTTGTGCCCAACCTGTTGATCCTAGTAGGCCTAGCTGCTTGCGGGCTCAATGTTTTTGGCGGCAAAGTGTGCCACGACTCTCTGGATGCTATAAAGTTCGCCAAGTGGAAGCCCATGGTCAAGGGCTACCTGATGGGCTGCTTCGCTTTCAACATCCTCCTGTTCTTCACAGCTCTGCTGTGCTTCTGCATGCAGTTCCAGCTGTACTTCGCCCTGGCCGAGGGTCTGAAGAATGGGATCAAATTCTACAAGGACACGGATACACCTGGACGCTGCTTCATGAAGAGGACGCTGGACATGACCCAGATCGAGTTCCGCTGCTGTGGCAACAACAACTATAGGGATTGGTTTGTGGTCCAGTGGATCAGCAACCGCTATCTGGACTTCAGCAACGATGAAGTCAAAGAGTGAGTACTAGAATCCGTAGCTGACTGAGAGCAATGTTGGGTTGATTAGGGTACCCAGAAGGTCAAAAAGTACCATGTACAGTAAAAGTTGACAGTCTCTCTGGGTGTCAGCCAGAACAGATGACTCTACCTTTCCACTCCTTGGCCTCCTAAGCTGCCTTTAGTCTTTCAATTGAGAGGGGAAAAAGTATATTTTAAGGAAAGAAACAGTTTGTTTAATCCATGCTAAGTCTTATGGAGCATATTTGACATGGCTACTACATAAGAGCTTTCCTCACTCCTCCCCATAGTCTCCATCTTTACCCATTTGATCTCTTGTGATCTTGTGCAGGAAGCTTGAGATAGAAAATGGGCCACGGTAGCATATGCTTTTGCTTGCGTATGGTAGTGACAACTTAATGTAAAACATACATACAAAACAAGTAGTTTAAGTTAGTCGCCTACTTTCAGTTATTTGCTACATTTAGAAATCAACACTTTTATTGGGACAAAATGCTATATTTTTGAAACGGGTGGAGTTTTTTGGGGGTGTCGGAGGGTTGCACCTTAACCTTTTTCAAGGTGTCAGAACAGGATACCAGTGTAAGTGAAGTCAGGTTCATGTGCCAGGTTCTGATAAGTAGATAATCTCCATGGATCTAAATTTCACGTCCTTCACAGTTTACTGTCCCCCTAAATCATAATAAAACAGCCGTTAACTGTCACTAATAGACTGACGCAAACACACTACCCCCCTCTCTCCCTAATATTGTGCCCTGGTGGCAACTGATACTTATATTTAGTCAATTTAGATTCTGATTTTAAGGCATTGATTAAAAGTATAGTTCACCCAGATTACAACATGTCACATTTGTTTCCTTAGTCTGTAAACAGTCTCAGCATAAAGGATGACAGCAATCCAAGCTTTGGTTTTGTTTACCTGGCCACTGTTTTAATTGGTCACTTTTTAGCATTTGTGGCACAAATCCAATGCAAGTCAATGGTACCTGTTAGATTTTTTTGCGCTTCGAGCCAAATCAACGAAGTAACTTCGTTGAGCTACACAACTACTTGAGATTCTCTAGGATCATTTGGACATTGAGAGAATATAATTGGAAGTGTGCGGCAATGTGTGGATAGTACATGTGTAACAGCGTGCATGTTTACATCGGAGTAAGTTCATTGACGTGTGTATACGTGTGTAATTGACTGTGCTTTATGTGTCCATGTTTCTGTTACTTTACTCAAGGGATATCGGCCGTCTCTCTCACTCACGAACGATCACATCAAGAGGATCCTCGTGAACCCGGGGTTTAAACTCAACACCTGTCAATATTAGCCAGGAGACCCACCCACTTTTCTCCTGTCAACAAAAATTCAGCCAAGGCCTCGACAGAATACCCCTGCCAAACACTGATTGATGATTTACTCATACAGTTAGTCTAAACTGACACTCGACAGGTGGCCAGTTACGATCACATACTTTACCATGTGAGCCGTCCATTTGTTTACTCTTCCTACCAGAGGCTCATGGGTTCACCGTTTTCATAATCACTGGCCCTTTACATCGTTTAAACATCCGCGCCTCGTAGGTCTGTGTTACGGCAACGGACATACACCCGTTACTCGAATGCCATACTTTGCGTCACATGGCTGACATGACTTGTGACGCATCTGACGTGTCTCTCTGGGCCTTTCCCACAGCCGTGTCCTGAGCAACGTGGAGGGGAAGTTCCTGATGGAGAGTGTACCGTTCAGCTGCTGCAACCCCGGCTCCCCCAGACCCTGCATCCAGCACCAACTGACCAACAACTCAGCCCACTATGACTACGACCACCACACCGAGGAGCTCAACATCTGGACCCGGGGCTGCCGCGAGTCCCTGGTCGCCTACTACGGAGGCATGATGAACAGCATCGGGAGCCTGATGCTACTGTACATCATACTGGAGGTGAGAAAGAGAAGAATATGGAACTGAAAGGGAAATGGCTGGTGGTACTTTCGGGAGGTTCTGTCAATGTCCTTCACTTCAAAGGGTAGCTGGCTACAAACGCTAAAGATCAATTGATGTGACCTCACACGCCAGACTGAAAAGTAATTGATTAGCTGAAGATGTGATTAAATTACCGTCTTAAAAGGCATGTGTAGGTAAGTAGCAGGGCAGGGTTAGGCCCAGTGCTGAGGAGAAGAAGATTTGAAAAGAAGGCTTTCCCATAGGTTTCCCATTGTGGAAGACGACAGCCATTTCTAAGTATCTAGCTCAGTGAGTATTATTAGGAAAGGTCCAGCTGTTCCAAATTGGCCACAGCTGACCAGGTCATTGGGCACACATGCCAACCCTCTTGCCCTTTGACTTTGAAAGAACACGTGGCACACAACAAGCCAACTATCACTATACCTTTGCCCTTCTGCCAAGCAGGCACTAAAACATGCCATTTCCTTGGTTGGTCTTAGCACTCACTTGACTCAACTTGACTTCCATCTAACGGACTTTCCAAACGGCTGAGGTGTAGAGCTCCAGTGTCTGATCTATGGTACACAGATGAATGAGCATGAATGCCACGCATCCACCCACCAATAACTAGGTCTACTTTACCTTCATTACCATATGTCTCTGTTTGAAATGGAATCTGATTATAAACTCTTTTTCCATTGATAGAGTGACTATGTGAGTGACTCCTTTTGTTGTTGTTGTTCAAACCTCCCTATATTCACTGAGTTATAAACTGACCGTGGGGAAAACGACCCTAGGCAGATTATAGCCCATAACGACAGCTAAATGAGTCTTGGGACTGAAAGGGTGAGGGATTGCGTAATCGGGGGTGGTATAGGCGGTGAGGGAGGATCAGGGTTTCTTAGAGGGGTTAATCTGGGCAGAGCAAAGTGCAACGGGTATCCTTCCTGGAAGCAGGATCTCACTGTGCCAACTTACAGACTGAACACTAACTGGGCTGCTGTCTGGGTCAAAACAACAACACTAAATGGTCCGTTTGGACCAAATTGGAGATCTGTGTCAATTGATTGGAATATTTCAATGGGAGATTTGATCTAAAAGCCAAGCTTTAGTGACTATAAATCCATTTGATTTGGATCAGTGATTGAATAGATTTAGAATCACTGTTTTCTAAATCCAAAAAAAAGAATGGATAGCAGAGATCTATGGTGTTTCAGAGGCCGTACAGATTGTTTAATTGCAGTGTGTCTGTATAGAGACTCAGCGATGTACATATCTTGTTTGTGTGGTCCTCAGGCAGGAGTGATGGTGGGCTTACAGTACCTGACCACTTCTCTGGAGACCCTGGCAGACCCAGAGAACCCGGAGAGTGAGAGCGAGGGCTGGCTCCTGGAGAAGAGTGTGAAGGAGACGGTGGCGGACTTCATAGCAACGATCAAGGGTCTGGCCGGTGCAGGGAACCAGGTGGGGGAGGGTGAGGAGGCGGTGGCCACTGTGAGTTGAGAGGGTCCCACCCAAAGGGACTGAGGATTGTCCTGTCGATGGGAGCTCAAAGAGAAAGAGGAGAGAGATCTTCTCAGTGAAGCGACGCACACACGCTCAAACGAATGTAAACACATGAAAACAAATGCGTACGCAAACATACACACACAGACACAAACATTGACACACATGCACGCACCCTTTGAAAAGTGAAGAACTTAACCAACTGCTCAGATGAAGTAAGAACCAAACTCAAAAAATGTGAATGTATATCCTGTCCATAATAATTATGTATATACGTTAATCAATCTTTTTCTTTTTTTTTTTTTTTAAATAATGAAAAATATATTTGGGTTGTCAAAACATCTGTACAGTATACATGAATTTGGGCTTGTGAATATGAAGAAAATGTCCTGAATGAATAATTATCTCCTCCCCTGCCAGGCAATCCTCTCCATGAAAAACGATGGGCAGACCCTGAGACCATCAAGCCTAATACAGTTTCTCTATGCTCATATCTAATAGTTTTACTCCTATGTCCTTGTTACACTCCACAACTTGTGTTGTGTGGACATGTAAACTGACAGGCACACAAATATATATGTAGTTCTGTGAAGTAATTTAGCCTGCTCAATTCAACCGACTCCAAAACTCAACATTACCAGTGTGCCCAATGCAACCCGGTCAAATGTCCCCTTATGGCAGCTTAAATTGGGTAGCTGCGGAACTGGGGTCCTGGCTGTCCCAGCCCCCTGTCACTCAGGTCCTGGCAGTGCAGGGCCATATGCATTCACACCTATACAACACACACTTTTACATTCATTCGTTATGTATCAGTGTTGCTATCGGGTTATATGTCTGCTTCGTGTACGAGGCGGTTTTAACTCTGGTTTTGTACTCCTTTGAGGGGATACAGTGGGCTGAGTGGCCAGATGAAGTGCTGGGGGAACTTTAGAAGGAGAATGTTCTGTACTTTTTGGAGAGCGAAATATGATCTGATTGGCAGTTTAAAATCAGCGTTCCTTGTGTGAGTACATAGAGATACGGGTCAGTTTTCCGTGGATACAAAAAGTCTTATCAGTTGTGATATTTTTACTTTCTGTGTGACCATTTCTCTTCCTTTGTAATATTGAGAGTTAATATTTTCTGTAAATGTGGATTTTGATCAGCAAAACTGTCAGTCTTGTGGGTTGGCTGGAGAATTTAGCAGCTCCACTGTGTAAGATAAAGATATATAATGAGAACAAGAGTATGACTGTCCGTTTTGTCCATAGGGTTTTGTCTGACATGGGTCATTTTTAAATGGGTATTCCACACTTACAGAATATGCCTATGACGGGAAGATTGTATATACATTCATACAGTATTTTTACCTAATACACAAGGTATTACCCTACACAACCTCTCTTGTTGAGGTCCTCGGCCTTATTTCAACTAATGATGAAGCTAGCAGAGAATGAGTGAAAGAATGAGGGGAGAAATGCTAATTGTAGGCTGCATGGACCTGGTGAATAAGGAGTTAAGGAGAGCCAGGAGGTTCGAGTGAGATGAGGGTACAGTACATGTAAAGAACCCAGGAGGAGGCCAGCTTTACCTGATGAGATCAGCAGGAATGTGTGGATTCCACTCAGCAGGGATCCAGTCCTCAGTTCTGTTCCAGGACAAACAGGTGACTGGCGTCACTTTAACTGGGCCACCCTCAGAAGATAGGAAATCGATGCTAGAAAACAAACACACGTTATCTGATAATTCATCTGTAGTTATCATGTCTCAATTATGAAAGAGGCCTCAATTATGAAGGGCCTTGAGGCACTTCCCGGTTAAATAAAGCTTAAATAAGTTGAAGTGTTGGATAATTCATATTGAAAGGTTGAGGTACATTTTGGCAAGACAATTGAAAGGATACATATACATCACCTATACCTCGATGTGTCCAACTAAGCTATGATCGGAGGTACCCTTACCTGAGAGGTGGGTTCAGACGAGCAGGTACAGTAAAGACATTGGTATATGTGAGTGGTAGTGGGGGGGGGGGCATCTGTCATCTGGAATAATAACCCTAAAGCACAGACAGCAGATGAGGCGATAAGAGCAGTAAGAGGCTTTGATGTGCAGCTTAGCCCCGTCAGGTGACGGCAAGGACAGGTGCCTCTAACGCAGGGAGGTGCCCAAAGCATCTTGGGCCGGATGGGACGGGGCAACCCCACCTCCCTCCTGCAGGATACAACCCAATTAATGTTCTCAAATCCTCAGGTTGCCTGGATGTGTGTCCAGTGCCAGAACGTTACATCTAATGATGGTGCTAAAAATAAAAAATAAAAAAACTAGGAAACTTAGTGATGCACATTTATCACAGGAGTCTTATTAGAACAGGATGCATCCAATCAAACGCTTACTTGCAGGATCTTTCTCGACAATGCAGCAACAATGAGAAATAATAAAGGATAAGAATACAAACGAAGTAAATGGCTCAATAGAATAGATGAAACATTTTAGCATAAGTATAATACAGGAAGGAAGGCACAATTTATTTTGATTTATTTACATGTTTTAGGTAAGGACGATTGGGGTGGGGGGGGGGGGGGGTATGTGTGAAGACGTTTTGGTTAGTTTTAAAGAAAAAGCTGCTTCTCCTTTTGAAAATGTCCCATGTGGCATCGACGTCAGTCAGAAACACTTGTTATAGTGTCAAAATGGACTACAAAGTGTAAATAGGACCATTTTGGTCCAGGTCAGTATGAAAAAAAAGATATGGTACGTCACGGAATGAAGGGTATCGTAACAGTTCTCTGTGCGTTGTGTTTATTTTAATTCTGCCCTCATCTGGCAGCATCTACGTAATCATCAATTCAGAGCATTTAAATAAAAGATGTGCAACATGAAAATATTGATAGACTACCCAAAGTCAAACCAACATTCACAGCTGGCTGGAGCTAATTGGCTAATAACTCTTTCTAACCTGCAAACAAGAGACAACCACATCAAACCACATCAAAAAGCAACTCACGTCTGAATACAGTCATGGCTACTAGCATTTCTTAATGAACCAAATAAAAAAAAGGCTAAATCAGGAAGTGCAGTCACTCTTTAATCTCATCCCCAGACTAGTGGCTATGAACGAGATTGAGTTCATTTCATAGATCTTATATATATACACTATGTAAATTAACCAAGGAAACCATATGAATGACCTTTTTATAAGAATAGGAATGTATACTGAAAAAAATAACACATGTAATGTGTTGGTCCCAGGCTTCATGAGCGGAAATAGAAAACCAGAAATGTTCTTTACATACAAAAAGCTTCTCTCCAATTTTGTGCACAAATGTATTTACATCCCTGTTAGTGGGCATTTCTCCTTTGCCAAGATGATCCACCTAGCTGACAGGTGTTAAAAATCAAGCTGTCTGCCCGGTACAGTTGAAACCGGGATTCATCCGTGAAGAGCACATTTCTTTAGCCTCAGCTTCATTGTATACCTGGTAAACCGGTTAAGTGTTCTCCATTACACCATCAGCTCTTTCTCCAGCTGGGCCTTGGGAGCCTAATGTCGCGTTCAGATGCTAGTCGAAACTAGGAAACTCACTCCGACTTTCTGATTCGTTGAATGTGGCACGTGTATACCTACGACCAGTAAGCAAGTCGGGAAATATCCATGTTTCCTAGTTCCGACTAGCACTTGAACGGGGCACAATCCACCGTATTCTCCTGGCCCGTCTCCATGGTGGTCATGCTGGGAGGCCCTGACCGATCTGGGACAAGCGCTTCTCACAGCAATAGGGATATTGAGATTACATAGGTGTCTCTCACACACACTAAACCCAGTACGGTCTTCGTAATAAGGCTGGATATTGGCCTCATGACACAAATCATATCCTGATACATGTCACATGTATTGCAAATGGATTTTGTTAGTCACTCTCACTCAGATATAGTAACATGGCATAAGTCATGGCAGGACATTTGCTGTAAAACAGCTAAATGTTCTCGATGCACCATGGCAAAAACTACAGAACTGCAGCTGTCAAGAGGGGGGCCATTAAAACATTTTCCTCGTAAGGGGGCCCCCTCCCAACAGAATTTCACTTAGCCCACAAAAGACTAGGGCCAGGTAGAACACTTTTTGCCTGATTAATGCATTTCCTGTCAGAATGTATTTGTTGCTGCATGTAATTTAATTGTTAAATGAACACAACCAAATATCACAATTCCAAGATTCGTAAGCCATTGAATCGATTCACTATTGCAAAAACCATTATGATATTATCTAGTATCTAATCAAAAGCCCACCAGCTCACAAATCGACAACAATCAGGCCTTCCTTTTCCTTTTGATTTATTTTGGTATTCTTTTACAATATAGTACAATGTACTCATTTATACAGTAATTCACATATTAACAAGTCTGACACGATAATAATAATAATAATAATACAGCCTCGATATTGGGAGCGTGTCAAAGAATGGGGTGGGGGTGATTACCAGGAAAACATGCCAACGGAGTGATGGGATGAAGAATATGGGGCTTCAGGTCCCAGCATCAGAGAGAACCTGCATCAAAGAGCAGTGTGCGTGTGCGCTTGTGTGTGTTCATTCCTCTAAAGTGCCCTGTGAGCCTGACCAATCTATTCTGTTTTCCGAGCCTTAAGGACGATATTTGCCCCCAATGTGCCAGTCCACCCAGCCGTAGCTGTGGAAAAATGGTACAGTCCAGAGCCAACCTTAAGAGGGCTAAGACTTTTATCTGAGACTTTTATCTAAGACTTTTATCTGACCAAAAAATTAACAAAGATGAAGTTTTATTCCAGGTGGGGTCAGGCAAACCCACTGGGTTTATGTGGGTTTATTTAAAAATAAAAAATACAAATAAACAGGTAGAGGGATATGTTTCTGCATTCTCTTCTCATACAGAAAAAAAAAAATTCTGCTGAACATTAAAAAAATGTACAATACAAAAACAATTTCCAAAACAAACAAACCCCATCAATGCACATCAGATAAAATTGACTTCAACCAATCACACACGTACACATTAGCAAAAAAGGGACAGCCTTGCCTTAAAAAGGCTCATATCTGTGGGCTAAGGGGTTAATTTAAATAGTGTTAAAACACAAAGCACTGACAAAACGCACACATACTCAACCTGCAAAAATACTTAACACACTCCAACATACACCCTGACAAATGTAAAAACCAGAACACAGGCTCTCAGGAGTAAAACACAAAAACAAACATTCACACCAGTGTGTTACCGAACTTCCTTCCATTGGCTTGTATTCTCTGAGTACTGTGTATTTGGGTGTCCATCAGACTGGAGAAAGTAACTAATGGGGGGTGGGGGGGGGTCAATACATTTCAGGACTTTATTTGAAATTCCAAATCGAAAGCTGAAAAGCACCATTTATTTTCAATACGGATTTTTCAGCTCTTATGTTGAAATTTAAATTGAATGGATCCCAATACTGGTAAGGGGCACAATCTGACCTCACCGATCTGATGAGATTGTGTCCCAAACTCTGAAATGAGCTGTCACTGGCTGACAAGAGCAAGAAGGAAAAGCTGGTGCCGAGTCAAAAATGTTTAGCATCAAAGCAAATCCAACTGTAAATAAACCAATACGTCAGCCATCTACCTTAGAAATAATTTAATGATATTTGAATAGGCAGAAATTAAATAGCATTCCTATAAAGAAGTTATACTCTGAGTATTCATGTTATACCCGAGCCAGTCCATGGGTGCCCGATGCGTCGGCTATATGCTTGAGAGCGTTGTGTGTATGTACGTATGTATATACACACACACACACACACACACACACACACACACACACACACACACACACACACACACACACACACACACACACACACACACACACACACACACACACACACACACACACACACACACTTTTATATTACATTTCTTCAAGGGAGAAACAGCAAAAAGAAAAGGAGAAAAACCTACTTGCATTCATCCACTCTCAGACAAGGGGGACACACACACACACACGTACCCCTTCTCCAATCGGGGGGGAGGAGCGAAAGAGGTGGGGCTGTGTTCCCTTGACAACCATTCCACACCCCCATGTGCCGTGCCTCCCCCCTATTCATATGGAGAAGGGGTGTGTCCAACTCCGGTAGATGTGACCTAAGACATCACAGGTGCTGCCAGTCGATGCCAACCAGGGTTTGGTTGGCTTCCTGGGCATGGCCTATCTCCTCGGTGATGTTGTGCTGGCGCCACAGCTTCTGGATCTTGCGGTAGCGCTCGTGGCACAGGTGCAATGGGTTCCCCCGCCTGGATAAACACAGGGACAAACTGCTTTAAAAAAAAATGTTTAAAAAATACCCACAATGACAAAGGCATCTTTCAGCACAGACCAATAACATTTACAGCAATGGGTCTCAAAGTTGGTTCTGGGAGATTAGTGCGCGCATGTGTTTGTTCCGACCTTTCGAGAAGCCATTTTGAGAACCACTACTGGACTGTAAGGAGTGAATGTGCAGGGTCGTTCACCTTAGGCCCTGGTCTGTCTCTCCATAGTCATCCAGGTAAGGAGGAGCGTAGAAACAGCCCTTAGTTTTACCAGCCAGGAACAGAACCTGGCTCTCTCTCACTCTGCAACAGAAGGGACAGAATTAGATTTGCACACTCACGAATGAAGGCACACACACGCGCCCACGGTCGGGTCTGTACCTGAGGAAGATGCCTACTCCGGCTCCGCAGGCAAAGGTGTGAGCAGTGCAGGCTCCCACGTCCTCTCCCTCCAGCTCTGTCTGGCAGCAGTAGCTCTGAGAACACAGCATGGAGCCACACACCAGGCACAGAGTGGGCGCACGGGACTTATCCCCACCCGACTTAGGGCACCTGGGGGGGGGAGAGAGAGAGAGAGGTCATAAACACATTTTTACTCACATTTTCTATAGCAGGGTTTCCCAAACTGGACTCCCCCCCCCCCCAGGTGCAAGTGTTGGTTTTTGCCCTAGCACTACACAACTGATTAAAATAATCAAAGCTTGATGAGTTAGTTATCTGAATCAGCTGGGTGGTGCTAAGGCAAACACCAACACGTGCACCGGGGGGGTCCAGTTTGGGAAACACTGTTCTATAGGACAGTGAGGAGCGCAATGAGATCCAATCGCTCCAGATTGTCATTTTGTAAGCCTGTGTTGTGTTGTGAAATCTTTTGAATTACCAATGGACAGTTGTTCTTTGGGTACTCACGTGAAGCTGGAGGCTTGGTTTATGAGGGCACTGTAGTCATCTGGTAGGTCAATCAGGCTGTTGGACTCCCGAGGAAAACTGGACAATGGGAGGATTGGTCAGCCCTAGAGCGCTAAACAGTATCAACAACTACTTGAATTGTATAGTTCTAACACCACACAATAATTTATACCAATATCCAACCTAAGTAATCAGAGCCCCAATGGAAAGAAGAGGCGAGTCGAGGCGCAACAAAAAATATAATTGAAAAGGCTGAACGCTCGCTCACCATTAAACTCAATGTTTTATATTTGAGTAATTTAGCACTGTTATCCAGACCGACTTACGGGCCCAATTAGGGTTAAGTGCTAAAGTGCACAATGACAGATGTTTCACCTAGTCAGTTTGGGGATTCAAACTAGCAACGTTTCGGTTACTGGTCCAACGCTCTTGACCTCTAAGCTACCTGCCACTTTTTATTTAAGCAAAGGTAAAAAGCTTGATGTTTCTGCCTTCATTAGAATACACCCCCCCATCATATTAGACAGTAAAATAGCAGGACTGACCTCACAAGAACACCACCTCCCTGAAGGGTCTGCTGTATACCTGGGTGAGTGCACCACCTACAGGACAGGAGGACAAAATGCAAGACAAATTTCACTCCAAAAGGTGTTACTCCCCCTCCCCATCGCGTGACAATGACACAATCCACTAAAGACACTTGATATGCATATTTATTGATTTAGTGGTGTGCCGATTTGTTGTTTATGACTTATTGACGATGCACTGTCCATATAATTGGGTCTCATCTTTTTACATTGTACGACATCATTGGTGGTCAAATAAACCTGAGCACTACATCAAATCAGCCATGTAGCTGGCACTCCTGAACCAATCAGAAGATACAAGAGGAGAAAAGAGAGTGAGTGTGTGAGAGAAACTCTTACCCATGCAGTAAGGGCTCCAGTAGCTCCTGTTGACCGTGGAAGAGCTGCAGCAGGTTGGAGGGCAGACTGAGGTATCCGCACAGCACCTCCCACTGACCAGGACACAGAGCTAGGAGAGAGAGAGAGACACACACACACACACACACACACACACACACCGGGAGAACATCAACACCCGCATGGCTCTGCTTGGTACCACATAGGTGTTCAAAGAGGAGTAAAAGAGAGCGAGTGTGTTTGTGCGTTGTATTGACCATGCAGCTCTGGGGGTGCAGGAACTCCGTGGAGGTGGTGGAAGAACAGCGCCGCTCCTCTTAGGTAGGGCAGGATGCCAGTCTTCACACACCGCCACAGGTGCCAACCAGAGGCCACCTCAGGTAGGGAACTGTCATCACACACACACACAGCATGGTTTAAGCACAACGTGTGTGAATGCCGGGGAAAAGCCGGCTGCTTGGTGGATTATGATAGGCGAGTGCGTATTTCAGGGGAGTTCTCCATGGCTACAGGGTCAGCGTTACCTCACCTGCCCACGTGTGTTCTGAGGGTGTTGTAGAGACGGCAGGCGCCTTCCTCCTCCCCCCGCTCCGCCTCGCCGCTCTCCTGCTCCATGGTCACCTCCTCTGTTGACACACGGAATGTCATGTTTGTTTCCTTCTCTACGCCATACGACAGTGGTTGAATGGCAATGACCCTCTCTTCCAACTATCCAGAAGGTAATATCTTAACCGGTGTTTAGACAACGTTCCAACGGTCTGGTAAGCATGCACACACACTCATATTCTTGCAGACCCTGCGCACAGACACACACACAGGTATTGGGTTCCCTCTCTCCTTACCTGGGCCAGAAGTGAGTAGTATTTGGACCATGTGAGCCACAGTGATGAGGTGGAAGAGGTGCAGCTGGACAGCGTCCACGCTCAGCCCTGACGAGTCCTGGGAGTGGACCGACCCGTAGGACAGAACCACACTTACCTGAGAATGGGTGAGAGAGAGAGAGACACAGGGATTAGTGTTGACCTATAACACTTATGCACAATGTAAAAAGGTTTAACGGTAGTGTCAACAATGGGTTTGTGTCTGATCTGGCAACCCAGAGAGACGTCATGCCACTGGTCATGTATGGCTGTGTGGCTGATGGTATTATTGGTGTGTTGATGAGAATGAGGTCGGGGGTTGACGACGACTCACCAGCAGGTGCAACATGTCTACGTCCAGGATACACGGAGAGGCCTCCACCTGGGGGTCTGGAATCAAAGCTACACAAACATACACACTCCATCACTATAACGATGAAACTGTAAACCTTTCACAACCCCCCCCCCAACAAAATAAATAAACAACCTCAACACATAAAAAGTGAACGTGGCTTCAGGCACTGAGTAGGCCATTCTCAATGGAGTGGGTCCTGCAGGTCCCTGTTAAGTCGCTGTCCTACCTGCTAACAGTCGGATGAAGTGGCCTTGCACGGTGGGCTGACACGCCGCAGTCCAACATGCTGAGCCGAACCTGGCCAGGGAGCTCAGGCAGTCGTCCTGTACACAGAAACACACTCAACACTGGCGTCGGATCCATCTCTACACGTGGAACTGTTTCAAAGACGGGTTGGAATTAAAGGAAGAACGCGTTACCTGTCTGCAAGGTAAACTTCCAAATAAAGGCTTCTTCTCGTCCACCAACAGTCGCTCTGCAAAAGGAAGGAGAAGAAAGGGGGGGGGGGGGCATTGAGACAAACATCTAGTCTAAAAATGGGCGTCTATGCTCTAGCAGTGTTTGAACATTGTGGACCATTGGCAGCAGTTGAAACATTCATTTACCCGTTAAATAATGAAGACATAACTCAATCTCACATGAATGCCTTTGATATGAGTTTTATCATCACTGTAAACTGTCTGTTGCTCTGATTCGATTATTATCTTGTTCTCTCTGTGTGCGCGCTTTTGGGTTTTTCCATCCGTGTGGGGACCAGAATTCATCGATAGTAAAAACAAAGAAAAAGTCATACAAGTGGGGCCATTATGCTGGTCCCCACAAGGAAATCTGCTATTTTAGGCTTAGTGATTAGGTTTAGGGAAAATAGGTTTTTGAATGGGAATCAATTGTTTGGTCCCCATAAGGATAGTAAAACTATCCTCGTGTGTGTGTGTGGGGGTTCTCACCTATGGACTGGATGGTATAGGCACAGCTGCTCCAGCACATGATGGGGATGCGAGGGTCCTGCTCATTGGGGTGCACCTTAAGGCCAACTTTGTAGGTCGCTGTCCCAAAAGTGGCCAGCATCTCCTTTATGGTGCTGGAGTAGGGATTCCTGAAGAGAGTAAAAAAAAGAGGCACGGGCAAGTCAACGTGGTAACGTGGCAACGTGGTAAGACTTCAAAATGTCCCGTCTTTCTCTCATGTTCCCTCAGGGGTCAGGGGTCACGTACGTGGGAATGTAGTCCACAGTGAAAACCTCAGGGGCAGGGCACTCTTCTTCCACGGTCTCTTCAACGGTACCTGCACACACACACACACCTTAGTGACGTAACTTGAACGCATAGACACAGTAGTGTTTTCGATCACAATTTCCTCTCTACGCCGGTGTAAGATGGGACCTCTGCGTAACAATGACATCGGACATTTGTCGGACGACAGGAACATGTGGTTGCCTTTAACACAATGTTCAGCATTCCAATACTCACTGACGGGCTGGAGTTTCCTGTGGGCAGAGTGCATGGCCTTTATCTGCTGACCGCTGATCTTCAGCCACTGACCCAGGCCAGGCTGCTCACAACTGGAGAGAAGGAGACTGTCAGTGGACCTGACAAGGAATTGACCTACTCATTAATACACTTATGGACAGCATAGGAATTTGGGCTGGCCCTTGCTTCTTCATTTGACATGGTAAATAAACAAGGCTGTTGGTATAGATGAATCAAAGCCTTTCCGATTGATTGATAACCATCCATTTAAGCAGGTAAACGTATTTTCTGTTACAATATTGACCGGAATTGTGTAAAAAAGAACCAACACATACATGCCTGAAGGCCATCTATGTGGTTTTGGAGGTGACAACTATTTTAATATATATATAGCTATAGCCCTCTCTCTCTACTCAGCAAAAAAAGAAATGTCCTCTCTGTCAACTGCAATTACTTTCAGCAAACTTAACATGTGTAAATATTTGTATGAACATATGATTCAACAACTGAGACATAAACTAAACAAGTTCAACAGACATGTGACTAACAGCAATGGAATAATGTGTTCCTGAACAAGGGGGGTGGGGGGGGTCAAAAGTAACAGTATCTGGTGTGGCCACCAGCTGCATTAAGTACTGCAGTGCATCTCTTCATGGACTGCACCAGATTTACCAGTTATTTCTGTGAGATGTTACCCCACTCTTCCACCAAGGCACCTGCAAGTTCCCGACCATTTCTGGGGGGGGGGGGGTGGCCCTAGCCCTCACCCTCCGATCCAACAGGTTCCAGACGTGCTCAATGGGATTGAGATCCGGGCTCTTCGCTGGCCATGCCAGAACACTGACATTACGGTCTTGCAGGAAATCACGCACAGAACGACCAGCATGGCTGGTGGCATTGTCATGCTGGAGGGTCATGTCAGGATGAGCCTGCAGGAAGGGTAAGAAGATGAGGGACGAGGATGTCTTCCCCTGTAACCACAGCGTTGAGATTGCCTGCAATGACAACAAGCTCAGTCCGACGATGCTGTGACGGACCCTCCACCTCAAAATCAATCCCGCTCCAGAGTACAGGCCTCGGTGTAAAGCTCATTCCTTCGACGATAAATGCGAATTCAACCATCACCCTTGGTGAGACAAAACCGCGACTCGTCAGTGAAGAGCACTTTTTGCCAGCCCTGTCTGGTCCAGCCATGGTGGGTTTGTGCCCATAAGCGACGTTGTTGCCGGTGATTTCTGGTAAGGACCTGCCTTACAACAGGCCTACAAGCCCTCCAGTCCAGCCTCATTCAGCCTATTGCAGACAGTCTGAGCACTGATGGAGGGATTGTGCGTTCCTGATGTAACTCGGGCAGTTGTTGTTGCCATCCTGTACCTGTCCCGCAGGTGTGATGTTCAGATGTACCGATCCTGTGCAGGTGTTGTTACATGTGGTCTGCCACAGCGAGAACGATTAGCTGTCCGTCCCGTCTCCCTGTAGCGCTGTCTTAGGCATCTCACAGTATGGACATTGCAATTTATTTCCCTGGCCAAATCTGCAGTCCTCATGCCTCCATGTAGCATGCCTAAGGCATGTTCACGCAGATGAGTAGGGACCCTGGGCATCTTTCTTTTGGTGCTTTTCAGAGTCAGTAGAAAGTCCTCTTTAGTGTCCTACGTTTTCATAACTGTAACCTTAATTGCCTACCGTCTGTAAGCTGTTAGTGTCTTAACGACCGTTCCACAGGTGCATGTTCATTCATTGTTTATGGTTCATTGAACAAGCATGGAAAACCGTGCTTAAACCATTTACAATGAAGATCTGTGAAGTTATTTGGATTTTTACAAATTATCTTTGAAAGACAGGGTTCTGAAAAAGGGACGTTTCTTTTTTTCTAGAGTTTTTTTTTTTTTTTTTTTTACTAAGCAAATCAGTTAAGAACAAATTCTTATTTACAATGACGGCCTACACCGGCCCGGACGATACTGGGCCAACTCTGCGCTGCCCTATGGGACTCCCAATCACGGCCGGTTGTGATACAGCCTGGAATCGAACCAGGGTCTGTAGTGATGCCTCTAGCACTAAGATGCAGTGCCTTAGACCGCTGCGCCACTCGGGAGCCCAACAACTGAGCATGCCTTAGTGCTGAGTGAGCCTTGACTTCGGGTGAGGGTGGTACCAGTGACATCACAGGGGATTACACTGGTTTATAACTGTGGGGGTGGGGGCGGGGGGTGAGAAGCGAGTGAACAGACGGGGTTCATCTCGTGACAACCAATAAAGAGTCTGGGGTTGCAGTGGCCATGTACCCACTACCAGTCAAATGTTTGGTTTCCTGACCGAGGGTGCATCTCAATAGTCTGAAGTAGCCTCTCGTCGTCTCCTTCATCGGTGCTAATCTAAAAAGGTATTTGGACGGGGAGAGACAATTCCCATTGAGAATTTACTATAGACCTTCTGCTTTCACCCATCCCCTTTCAGATCAGCACAGATCGAGGAAAGGGGAGGAAACAACATGACTTGAGAGACGCACCTCAAAGTAACGTGTGTATGTGAGAGAGAGACAGATTGGGTACCTGCTGGAGCCCATAGTTCGGGGGAGCAGGGGGATGACGGTGTTACTGAGGCACTCGCAGAGCGGACACAGGAACTCCCCGTTCCCCACATCGTAGCTGGTGTGGACACGCAGTCGCTGCTGACGCCGCTGCTCCTTGGCCTGCACCGCCTCAAAGTACCTGCGCACACACACACACACGGAAACTACTGGCCAAAGTTTTTCCCAGAGAAATTGTATCATTTACGCTTACGCACTTTGCTTTTCAAGAGAGTGGTGTGTGTGTAGCCAGTTCGCCAATCAGAAGACATCAAAGCGGCAATAGGCTACAGTTATAGAGCCTCCATGTGGGGCAAAAGTTACAGAATTAAAAGTTAAAGGAGAAGGACAGGCTACAAAGACCAAGAGTCAACAGGAAGGCTGCTACTAGCGTGTCACCTCTCTCTACCTCCTCAGCTCTGGTTAATAAACTAGCTTCATTTGACAGTTCCGCTGCTTTTCTCACTCATGTCGGGTCTGAATCCAGACCCAGGAATGGGTCTAGTTATCCTCGGGTCCATTTGAAACGGGTCCAAATGTTTTACGTCTGCATATCGGGTCCGGATGGCAAAGCCCATGTCCATTTTGGACCCGTGAAGGCCTCTACTACCAGTGTGTTGTAGAACCCGGAGCCTGGCTCACCTCTGCCAACAGTGAGAGTGCATGATGTGGCCACAGCTGCCTGTGTGCGTGCCGAACGACAGGTCAGGGTGCATGAAGAGAGGGTCGTAGTGCTCTGGAAAACATACCAAAAAGTCAAGCAATGCTAGTATATCATTCACAGACAAAAACGCAGAAATAGACAAGACCATGGAAGGGATGTAGGTTGAAGACGCCCGTTGACACTGATCTTAAAATCGTTTAAGTCACAATTTGGAGGAGGGAAAGCTGACCCTAGATCTGTACCTAAGGGCAACTTCGACCCATCTGCGACCTAAAGCCCTCCATTCTCTCGTCCACTCACTGGGGTCGTGCGGTGGTCTCGTGCGGTTCTTGGACATGACGGTGGAGCGCTGGACGAAGGCAGCCAGCACCATGGCCTTGCCGTCAGCCCGGATCTCCTGCTCCTCCTGGCACAGGATACACGTAACAACCTGCCTCTTCTCCCCGGGACGTGACCGCCTGGGGCCCACACACGCCAGGGCTGCGTCTGACGACGCGGGGCTGCAGTAGCGGTGAGAGACAATCTTTATACGCCTACGATGGGGATTTGGGTGGTGAAATTAGTGTGTGTGTGGTGGGGGATAGAGTTTAAAAACTGTGTGTGTGTCACTACCTGTGCTCCAGTGAGGTAGAGGTGGAAGCATCCAGCTCCTCTAGACTCTGCTGGAACAGCTCCTTGTTCTCGTTGATAAAGTGCCTCTGCATCTCCGACATCTGGGCCATGACCTTCTCCCTTCGCAGGCGGGCCATCTCCGCCTTCCTCTTCCTCTCCGCCTTGTCCTTGTCGCACGCTGTCTGAAAGAGGGGAGACGCAGATGTGTCCGTACACTTTGATTCAAATTCACGGAGTAACCACAAAAAAAATTGCCTCCTCATAGGATGTGCTCGACCCACCTCTTCCTGACCGCGGCTCTCGCTGGCGGTCACGGTGGAAGCGGAAGCGCTACGCTCCCGCATCGTCTTGATGCCGGCCACCGTCTGCACAGGGACACAACGTTAGGGGGTACAAAATATATTCTAATAATAAATCTTTGTATTCTGATATTGGAAGTCATCGTAGATATGGATTAGTCATGAGGACCACTGGTTGCATGCGGTCCTATGCTGCCTCCTGGTGGCCATGGCATGTACAATATTGTACCAACTCTAATAAATGTCACCCTTGGATGAGATGTCTGGACAGCGGGACAGTCCCGAATTTTGACCCTTTGTGACAACCAAACAATCATGTCTCGGATTTTATCAATACATTAAAAAATAAATGTTTAAAAAAGTACTGTATTTCAGTGAGAATAGACATTCCAACCAGTCTCTTTCGCAGTCACAATGCACTTATTACAAGTCTCTTTCGGGCTAAATTCCAGCTAAACTTGGAGAACAGTTAACTACTTACAAAAAAGTGTGCGTCTAACGAAGAGCTGCAAAAATAAGGAAATATCCATATTAGACTGAAAGGTAATTTCGTCAAACGTTTATGGCCCTCCATCATCATTAGTTGCTAATCATTAGGCTACTTCACTTCAAAACTGTATTTTTTTTAAAGTCTCCCTTCCTAATGGTTTACATTCCCTGAGACCAACCAGAAATGTTTCCTTGACCAAACAAGCGGTCTCATTTATGCATCACCAAATTTTGCGCAAGGCAAAGGAGAAGGCAACATGTGCTTGAATTAGCTCGCTCAGTCCAGCGGGATGGAGATTGTGAGTAGGGGGGGGGGGGGGATTATTAATGTTTTGGCTATACTGTCCCGCAAGCATTTCACTACACTCGCATTAACATCTGCTATCCATATGTGTATGTGACAAATACAATTTGATGAAAAATCAGCCCGTTGTCTCGCATTTGGGTATTTAAAATGTGGTCACCCCGACCGTGAGATTTTGTATTGGTAGTGGAGGTTGTAATAACGGTGACCTACCTTGAGGAGCCAACGGATCATGCCCTCGTGGACCTCCAGATGAGGGGCATTCTGTAGGTTCTCCAGGAGGGCCAGGACACTGGCTGTGTTACTGGGGGCTTCCCCTGGACCTAGAACACAAACACAGCAGTATATACACTAGTTAAAAAATAGTGGAAATATTACAAAAATGTTGCCATTTAAGGAGAGAAAGTTAGCAAAACAGGTTCTGGACTTCAGGCGAACAATCCACGTCATGTTCAGCATGACAAGGAGTGGAATGATAACTCAGACTGGTACCCAGGCTAAGAGAGAGAGACTTACGGGACATTTTGAGGGTGAAGTTGAAGTAGACGTCGTTGTCCTCACTACTGTTCTCTAACTGCTGCTGTTCCTCCAGTAAAGCCATGCCTATTAGGTGGAGCACCTGGAGACGGACAGACATGGTTATGTACAGCGATACCTCGACTGGTCCCGCGAATAAACATAGGACACTAACACACGCAGAGCGTGGTCCTGGTCTCTCTCACCCTCTGCAGCATGGACTCAGACCAGTGTCCTGCGCTGGGCTCCACGGCCCACTGGAGCACGGCTCCCAGCATGCCCAGCAGTACGTCACACTGCAGAATGTTCACCAGGCTGGCAAACAGCGGGCAGAACGGGGGCAGCACCGGAGGAGGGAGGGCTACAACACAGACTTAAACTGAGTGAACAAAACATTAAACACACCTTCCTAATAGTTTCACCCAATCATTTTGCCTTTGGAACAGCCTCAATTTGTCGGGTCATGGACTCTACAAGGTGTCAAAAGCGTTCCACAGGGATGCTGGCCCATGTTGACTGCGATGCTTCCCACAGTTGTGTAAAGTTGGCTGGATGTCCTTTAGGTGATGTATCATTCATGACACACACGGGAAACTGTTGCGCATGAAAAACATGTTGCAGTTCTTGGCACCTACTACCATACCCAGTTCAAAGACACTTAAATATTTTGTCTTGCCCGTTCGCCCTCTGAACGGCCCACGTACACAACCCATGTCTCAAGGCTTAAAAATCCTTCTTTAACCTGTCTCCTCCCCATCATCTACACTGACTGAAGTGGATTTAACAGGTGACATCAATAAGGGATCAAAGCTTTCATGTGGACTCACCTGGTCAGTCTCATGGAAAGAGCAGGTGTTCCTAATGTTTTGTACGCTCAGTGTATATAGTCAGAGCAAAGCAGCACTCGATAGACAGCTGAAATACCACAACCAATCACCACAATGTCTGCAACAATCGCTTATAATCAATTACAGTTAATACTAACTTCCAAGATGTTCCTGTCTACCCACGACCAATCACCACAGAGATGAAGCAAGTGTTTCTCGTTGAGACGCTCTACCTGTGTCCTCTCCGTTCTGTCTCTTCAGCTTTCTCTGGGCTTCCTCTGCCTTGGACTGGTCAGCCCGGGAGTAGTGGTGGAAGTAGAGGTTGAACTGCTTGGCACACTCTGGCCTGAGCTCATACAGCCCTCTGCCTGTCACGCCAGGCTTCCTGTGGGCACAGAGGGCATGTGTGATCAACATGTCACACAGCTGGACACAACGGGGCGCGTCATACGTGTCCAATTGTCAGATCTTCATTTAGCCAAGTAAACAGGAACAAACTATTTTACGTTAACAACCTGGGTGGTCAGGGAGTGGTCAGTTGAGACTTAATGTAACATCAAACAACTGAAGAAAGCTACTTACTTAAACGAAGCAACACAGTCGATCACCCTCTCCATACCAGTCTCCTTGTTCTCCTAAACGATAAAGGGTCAAGACACATACAGGTTGGCTTTAGTACAGCCTCATTCCTAGCGGTCATTTGGCCAAGCTTAATCTCATGTGGACTACGTAAATATATCTGACCAAATCACTAAACATTTTAGTTCTGGGTTACTAGCTTCGACTTGCACCCGTCCTGCACCGCCAATAGGTGTCAGGCTAGTCAAAT
The DNA here is from genome assembly GCF_021184085.1 of Oncorhynchus gorbuscha. Taxonomy (NCBI): domain Eukaryota; kingdom Metazoa; phylum Chordata; class Actinopteri; order Salmoniformes; family Salmonidae; genus Oncorhynchus; species Oncorhynchus gorbuscha. The sequence continues at coordinate 60,363,689 of NC_060178.1, forward strand.
AGATACACTATTAATCCACTTGCAGAGAGAACGTCACACCCAGAAGTGCAGATGGCGTGTTTCATGGGAAATAGGAGCCGTCAAAGCAGATGCCACGACATCTTACGTAACTAGTTGAATATCGTTGGCTATAACTCTGTGTTGACATATTCCAAGTGGAAACTGCAGCTGGGAAGTCAGCCTGATCTAGATGTGGTGAGACAGGGAGGGAGGGAGAGGCAGAGAGAGAGCGCGCCAGTGAAAAGCCTTACGTTTTCAGGCAGGGCTTTGACCAGCTCACTGTGGGCCATGGGTCTAATACAAAGCTGGTGAAGGATCTCCCGCTTGATCTCGTCACAGCCTTCCACCTGGCCAATACCAGCTTCAAAACGCTCACCTGAATACACACATACCCGTCAGGTACTGTAGCCAAACCCCAACCATTTACCAGCCAAACCCCAACCATTTACCCATAAAAAAAAAAAAAATGTCAATAACATAAGGAAACAAGTCAAACAGAGGCTCAAAATACAATGTACGCTGAAACAAAACCAGTCCTAGTGAGCGGTAGCGTAGAGTGGCACTCACCCACAACCATCATGATGAGGTGCAGCATCTCCTCCGTTAGGGTGTTGTTCTGCTGGACCACGTCCTGACAGAGGCACAGGGAGTCAGGTCAGTCAGATGAGCAAGAGCATAAAAGCCTAATCTAAGTTGTCATTGTCAGCGAGAGAGCAGACCTTGTTGGCGTTCTCCCGGTTGTATCTCTTCCTGCAGTCGGCGGAGCTGAAGATGTGGTAGAGCTCGAAGCGGCTCAGGACTATCATCAGGAAGTGGTTGGGATCCATCATGGAAGCGCCGGCCTGTAGAGAACGATAACGGCGACAGACGCGCGCACGCTCTCGTTAAAGCCCGAAGCGCCTCTAACGTTAGCATCATTAAGTTGTCAGCTGAAACAACAAAAGAAAAACTGACCTGCAGCATAATGAGGTCCTTGTCAAACATCTCCACTCTGCACTTGACATTGTGGTAGTAGTAGATCTGCAACCAGAGTACACTATGAACTACCTTCATTATAAATGCCACAAGAACAACAATGCACACATGTTAGTGCTCTGATACACAGGGCAGAGGGAAAAAAAAAAGGTATTATAGTGATGGAAGGGGACATTTTTACCTGATTGACCAATGAGAAGCCGTTTCTCCTCCACATCCCAGCGTGCACTTGGGCACAGAGGACCAGGCAGCGAAGGGGGTGTTCTATTAGCATGGGGGGGCTTAGCTCACTCTGTAGACAAATGAGATGCATTTATTAGAAAAGACACATGTTTTGCCAAGGCAAGTTGTTACAGAAATACACAGACAACTCCTGCATGCTTACCAGTAGGGCTGTGGCAGTGATGAAAATGTGTAAGCTGGTGATTGTCAAGCAAATAACTGCCGGTCCCACGGTAATTGACAAACGCATTTAGCATCTCCTGGCTTCCACGCATGGCCTTCAAACCACTGACGCAGACCTTTTTAAAACGTAGATGTTCCAAAGTCTAATAAATCCATGTAATATAGCCTACACCGTCACAATAAGTCCATTATTTATTTTAGACAGGTCTAAGGAAGCATGATATGAAGAAAATGTAGTCTATTTCAGAAGAACAGAATAACACACTCTGCGTTGTCCTTGTGTTAGACCCTGATCCGGCTATGCCATATGGCGGTGGGCTACACTAGTTCATTTAGCAGACAAGATTTGCATAGAATTCAGTGGCATTATTTTATAGTAGGAAGAATACAACTGAACATAGCTGAATAAAATAGAAAGGATATTCTCTCCAAGTGATTTCTGAGGGAGTGCGCGCATGCGACCATTCTGTGTCGAGCGGTTAACAAAGAAACAGGTCCTCCTATAGGCTTAATTTAGAGGTATTTATGTAACTTTAGGTTGTTCTACAAACGTTGTGCTATATGTTTTGATTTAAATCATTCTAAGACTGCATGATGAGACTAATGATGATTTTGGGGGGGGGGTTGCATGAAAAGACAAGCTCTGCTTCGTTTTTTTTGTTGTGCAGGCAGCACACGTTTAATCAGTCCCTCATTCACATTTTCACATGCACTTGATAATTCCTCGAATTTCCCGGCGGCATCCCCTTTGTGGCAATAATGATCCCTAAATAAAAAATCCATGCTTTTTGCAGCCATTGTGCCCTTGGGCTGAATATAATAATTATAATTCCCTTCTGCAAACTGTGCGCGCCGAAGCACCTCGCACTCACATGGCTCTCTCAGATACTGTATTTCAATTCTTATCAGCCAATGCCTGTGACCGGGTCCTGCAGACATCACAGGTCCTTCTCACAGGCTACAAGTGAAGACAAACACGTCGGGGACGCAACTGCGCGTGTCCTTATCAAATTCCGAGGCGCTTATATTGAAGATGTTGGAAAAAAAAAAACTGTACACATTTACTGTCAGCCAACAAGATGAGCAGGCCTGACGAACAGCAAAAGCACAAACCCATGACATTCTACTGTACCCCATAGTACAAAAGTTGACCTATACTATTGGTCAACTTGTCCTCCTGTGCGAGAAATAAATACTTCAAAACGTAGTCTGAGACAGTTGTGGGATGCGACAGATTAATACAACCACTAACATAAAAAATGAAACTTTTAAAAGCAATGAGGCTCAATGAGATCAGAACGTTTAGGTTCAAATGTTGATAAACTATTTCTTCCCATTATAAGCGCAGCAATGCGCACACGGCAAATGGCTATAATGTTCCAACATGCAAACCATTAGCAAAAGAAAAAAAAACACCATTCTCAAAAGTGACCGCAAATGCAATTATGCATGTAATGCTTTATTAAAAAAAGGTACATTTTTACGGTAATAGTTCTCTTCCCCAAACTTGAAACTCACACGCCACCTATGTATGCCAATAAGACTCTACACCGGTTGATTCATGTGCTTCATTTTAAGAAGTTAATTGGCAACTTTAGTTTAGAAAATATAGGCCTATGGGCTAAGCTTACATGACGTGTGTGCCTATGATTAGAAAGTCACAAAAAAAAAGTGAAATGGTAATATTGTCACCAATCAGACTATTCTTGATTTAAACCTTGTCTGTACATATATTATTAATATGTACTATTATTTAGTGTATCATTTAGTATATGCGTGAAATTCATTTTGATTTGGACCATTATCATGCATTTTCACACCAGCCAGGTAGGCTATACTCCAGTTGTAATGAGAAGCAATGTGCTTAATATTAAGAATGTTGAGAAATAAATATAGTAGGCCTAGCCCATAGAAAGCTGATGGGATCCTCTTTTTAAATGGAGGACATCACTGTTCCCTCACGCAACTGCATAGCCTATAGAAATGTTGCGCAACATGAGCTCATGGGCTCTCATGAACATCTGTTTGATTCAGATGTTCAATGACATTTGCATTAATGTCAGGGTGATTCGAGGGACAATAGAGTGCAAAGCACCAGACAAGTAGGACATTTGGTAGGCTACTAGTGACCATCAGCAGCATCAGAGTTTGGAAAAGCCTAATTACCGTGACTAATAAGTCACGTGGAATTTGACTGCGGTCATGACCTCGTGACCGCCGGTAACACGGTCACCGTGACAGCCCTACTTACCAGCGGAAGCTGCTCAGGGAATCTGTAGGCCACCTCCATCTTACTGAGGAGAACGTGGAGACCTAAACAGAAAACCAGCAGTGACCATATTAACAAAAGGGTAGAATCTCCGTCAATATCATAGCCAAAGCATCAGCGGTGTCATTCAGCTGTGTGCTAGTGTCCGACCTGCAAGTAAGCGGGACACAGGCAGGTGGATGCTGACTTTCTCCTGAGACACACAGTAGCGGATGGTGTCCACAGAATGTCCACACATGCTCAGTGTGATGGGCTGCTCCCCATCGGCAAAGCCACTGTGGCAGTGTGTAAGGGCTGTCAGGCACTTCTTATAGGCTTCAATCAGCACACGCTCCTGTACACACAGAGGAAGAAAATTTTTAAAAAACGTAGGAACCACAGGTGAGAAAAGGCATGTGCATGTTTGTGAGTGACCGACAAAGAGTTTGTGAGAGAAAAGTGTGTGAGTGTTCATGTATATGTCAAGTCACTCACATCTGTAGCGCACCACTCCTGTATCATGGAGATGATGTGTGTGAGCTTCATCTGCAGGGTGAAGGCTGCCTCCCACTCAGGCTCCATCTCAATGTGCTGGCCCACCTGCCTCACAACCGGGTCCATTCCCTGATGAGGGAGAGACCGAAAGCACAGACGCTGCTAAACACCACCCCCAAAATGAACATGGGAGTAGAGGTCGACCGAATATGGATTTTTCAACGCCGATACCGATTATTGGAGGACCAAAAAAAGCAGATACCGATTAAATCGGCACGATTAAAAAAAAATTAATAATGTATTTGTAATAATGACAATTACAACAATACTGAATGAACACTTATTTTCACTTAATATAATACATTAATAAAATCAATTTAGCCTCAAGTAGATAATGAAACATGTTCAATTTGGATTAAATAATGCAAAAACAAAGTGTTGGAGAAGAACGTAAAAGTGCTATATGTGCCATGTAAGAAAGCTAACGTTTCAGTTCCTTGCTGAGAACATGAAAACATATGAAAGCTGGTGGTTCCTTTCAACATGAGTCTTCAATATTCCCAGGTATGAAGTTTTAAGTTGTAGTTATTATAGGACTATTTCCCTCTATACCATTTGTATTTCATTAACCTTTGACTGCTGGATGTTCTTATAGGCACTTTAGTATTGCCAGTGTAACAGTTTAGCTTCAGTCCCTCTCCTCACTCCTCCCTGGGCTCAAACCAGCAACACCACGACAACAGTCACCATCGAAGCAGCGTTACCCATGCAGAGCAAGGGAAACAACCACCCCAAGGCTCAGAGCGAGTGACGTTTGAAACGCTATTAGCGCACGCTAACTAGCCAGCCATTTCACTTCGGTCACACCAGCCTCATCTCGGGAGTTTGAGGTTTGAAGTCATAAACAGTGCAATGCTTGACGCACAACGAAGAGCTGCTGGCAAAACGCACGAAAGTGCTGTTTGAATGAATGTTTACACGCCTGCTTCTGCCTACCACCGCTCAGTCAGATACTTGTATGCTCAGTCAGATTATAGCAATACAGGACATGCTAGATAATATCTAGTAATATCATCAACCATGTGTAGTTAACCAGTGATGATTGATTGTTTTTTATAAGATAAGTTTAAGGCTAGCTAGAAACTTACCTTGGCTTACTGCATTTGCATAACAGGCAGTCTCCTTGTGGAGTGCAACGAGAGGTAGGTCGTTATTGCGTTGGACTAGTTAACTGTAAGGTTGCAAGATTGGATCCCCTGAGCTGACAAGGTGAAAGTCTGTCTTTCTGCCCCTGAACGAGGCAGTTAACCCACCGTTCCTAGGCCGTCATTGAAAATAAGAATGTGTTCTTAACTGACTTGTCTAGTTAAATAAAGATTTTTATTTTATTTTTTATTTCACCTTTATTTAACCAGGTAGGCTAGTTGAGAACAGGTTCTCATTTGCAACTGCGACCTGGCCAAGATAAAGCATAGCAGTGTGAACAGACAACACAGAGTTACACATGGAGTAAACAATTAACAAGTCAATAACACAGAGAAAAAAAGGGGAGTCTATATACAATGTGTGCAAAAGGCATGAGGAGGAGGTAGGCGAATAATTACAATATTGCAGATTAACACTGGAGTGATAAATGATGAGATGATCATGTACAGGTAGAGATATTGGTGTGCAAAAGAGCAGAAAAGTAAATAAATAAAAACTGTGGGGATGAGGTAGGTGAAAATGGATGTGCTATTTACCAATAGATTATGTACAGCTGCAGCGATCGGTTAGCTGCTCAGCTAGCTGATGTTTGAAGTTGGTGAGGGAGATAAAAGTCTCCAACTTCAGCGATTTTTGCAATTCGTTCCAGTCACAGGCAGCAGAGTACTGGAACGAAAGGCGGCCGAATGAGGTGTTGGCTTTAGGGATGATCAATGAGATACACCTGCTGGAGCGCGTGCTACGGATGGGTGTTGCCATCGTGACCAGTGAACTGAGATAAGGCGGAGCTTTGCCTAGCATGGCCTTGTAGATGACCTGAAGCCAGTGGGTCTGGCGACGAATATGTAGAGTGTAGAAGGTGTAAAGGTGTAAAAAAAAAAAAATGTATTTAATAAATCGGCGCCCAAAAACACTGATTTCCGATTGTTATGAAAACTTGAAATCGGCCTAATTAATCGGCCATTCCGATTAATCGGTCGACCTCTACATAGGAGTCAGAAATGCATTCCTCTGACCTAAATGCCTCGTTCTTATCTGATGTGAAAGAACTGGACAGGTGGAAGCAAGTTCTACTATCATATTTCTTTCACCAAATCTGATTTTGTAGGGCAGTGTGGGTGAATGAGGGGAGACCGAGAGGAAGCACCTTTAGACTACAGAGATACACATAGACACATCGTCACTCTGTTTCATAAACCCGTGTAGTCTCAATCAAGCTCAGAGGGGTTACGGACACGCAGTCCCCCACCACTAACAGTGACTAGTTCTAACCTGCATGCACTTGAGCAGCTCCAGGAAGGTGTCCAGGCCCTCCAGGAACTTCTCCCTGAGTTGGTCACTCCACTCTGTGGGCCGACTGATGAGGACATACCTGCGTGCACACACAAACAACATTGTTTACAACACACACACTGGCTTTGTACAACACTTACTTAACTAATCTACACACACAGCCCACTGTTAGCACAGTCATCTTACTTGAGGTCTCCGATGAGGCTCTGGACGCGGCGGAACTTGAAAGCCTGCTGGGCGGTGTAGCGCTCAAACTGGAAGCGGCCCTGCAAGTCGCGGTGGCGCAGGTGGTCCACAAAGGTCCTGATTATGGTGGTCATCAGGTTCTCCTCGGTGATCAGCATCCGCGCCTGGGCCAGGAGGGAGAGGATGAGGGTTAGAGGCCTCAAGTAGAAGGACATTCCGGAGTCAAAAATTGCCCATAAACACAATCCAGGCAAATCTATGTAAAAATATGACAATATACTACAGACTTAAAAAGGGATATTTCGATATTCTGGCATTTCGGCCCAATTTACCCAGTCGTGGATACCGTTTTTATGTCTCCGTATGCAGGAAGTTACCGGTTATGCTACCACACCTGTAGACTTCCAGTCATTGCGTTAATAATAGTTAGCATTGGCTCGTAAAACTACCACTAACATCCTTCATACTGTACCGCACGCAGAGGTTTATACAGTGGGGCAAAAAAGTATTTAGTCAGCCACCAATTGTGCAAGTTCTCCCACTTAAAAAGATGAGGCCTGTAATTTTCATCATAGGTACACTTCAACTATGACAGACAAAATGAGAGAGAAAAAATCCAGAAAATCACATTGTAGGATTTTTAATGAATTTATTTGCAAATTATGGTGGAAAATAAGTATTTGGTCACCGACAAACAAGCAAGAATTCTGGCTCTCACAGACCTGTAACTTCTTTAAGAGGCTCCTCTGTCCTCCACTCGTTACCTGTATTAATAGCACCTGTTTGAACTTGTTATCAGTATAAAAGACACCTGTCCACAACCTCAAACAGTCACACTCCAAACTCCACTATGGCCAAGACCAAAGAGCTGTCAAAGGGCACCAGAAACAAAATTGTAGACCTGCACCAGGCTGGGAAGACTGAATCTGCAATAGGTAAGCAGATTGGTTTGGATAAATCAAATGTGGGAGCAATTATTAGGAAATGGAAGACATACAGTGGTCCTTCTGTAGCTCAGTTGGTAGAGCATGGCGCTTGTAACGCCAGGGTAGTGGGTTCAATCCCCGGGACCACCCATATGTAGAATGTATGCACACATGACTGTAAGTCGCTTTGGATAAAAGCGTCTGCTAAATGGCATATATTATTATTATATATTATTACAAGACCACTGATAATCTGGGGCTCCACGCAAGATCTCACCCAGTGGGGTCAAAATGATCACAAGAACAGTGAGCAAAAATCCCAGAACCACACGGGGGATCTAGTGAATGACCTGCAGATAGCTGGGACCAAAGTAACAAAGCCTACCATCAGTAACACACTACGCCGCCAGGGACTCAAATCCTGCAGTGCCAGACGTGTCGCCCTGCTTAAGCCAGTACATGTCCAGGCCCGCCTGAAGTTTGCTAGAGAGCATTTGGATGATCCAGAAGAAGATTGGGAGAATGTCATATGGTCAGATGAAACCAAAATATAACTTTTTGGTAAAAACTCAAACTCATCGTGTTTGGAGGACAAAGAATGCTGAGTTGCATCCAAAGAACACCATACCTACTGTGAAGCATGGGGGTGGAAACATCATGCTTTGGGGCTGTTTTTCTGCAAAGGGACCAGGACGACTGATCAGTGTAAATGAAAGAATGAATGGGGCCATGTATCGTGAGATTGAGTGACAACCTCCTTCCATCAGCAAGGGCATTGAAGATGAAACGTGGTTGGGTCTTTCAGCATGACAATGATCCCAAACACACCGCCCGGGGCAAAGAAAGAGTGGCTTCATAAGAAGCATTTGAAGGTCCTGGAGTGGCCTAGCCAGTCTCCAGATCTCAACCCCATAGAAAATCTTTGGAGGGAGTTGAAAGTCCCGTGTTGCCCAGCAACAGCCCCAAAACATCACTGCTCTAGAGGAGATCTGCATGGAGGAATGGGCCAAAATACCAGCAACAGTGTGTGAAAACATTTAAAACCTTGTGAAGACTTACAGAAAACATTTGACCGCTGTCATTCCCAACAAAGGGTATATAACAAAGTATTGAGAAACTTTTGTTATTGACCAAATACTTATTTTCCACCATAATGTGCTAATAAATTCCTTAAAAATCCTACAATGTGATTTTCTGGATTTCTTTTCTCATTTTGTATGTCATAGTTGAAGTGTACCTATGATGGAAATTACAGGCCTCTCTCATCTTTAAGTGGGAGAACTTGCACAATTGGTGGCTGACTAAATACTTTTTTGCCCCACTGTATATATTTAAAAAATATTTTTTTAAACGGTATTCACGAGTTAATCCGACTCTGGGTAAGTAGAATCTCGCAGTATCCCTTTAAAAGTACACTACAGCATTAGCATACAACTGGAATAGCATACTTTGCTAGGGTGATCACAAATCTTTAACAGTTTCATTTCTATAATAATTATTGTGATAAACACAAGAAATGGGATCCTAGATGTATAATGTTGTTTTACTTAAGAAACATCTAAAACATCAGTTTGGCATGCAACACCCTTTTCAAGGAATCAACGACAAGAACGGAGATATTCTGAACATAATGAAGATGACACTCGTGGTTAAGGCGGCCATCCTTTCACTCTATGGACGTGACATCAATTAACAGTCTAAAAAGCCTTGTGGTTCTCAGCATGCGTCCCATCTCGGGTGGTACTCACGTCACCCCGACCCGTGCAGCCTGTACTCACCAGGGAGGGCACTGTGAACATTTGCACCGAGAGGTCAGTGACCGAGAACTCCCTGTCGTGGTCATCTTTCACATAGTCGCTCTGCAAGCGCTCATAATTCTAACAGCAGTGGAATGGGGGAAGACAAGAGAAGAGGTGTGTGTTGAGATGTGTGCGGTCAGGCATGGAGTTTTGGGTTACTCACCATGGTGGGGACGGTGAAGAGCTGAACTGACAGAGAGGTCACTGACACTACACGCTCGTGGTCATCCTCCATAAAATCTGTCTGGAGGCGCCGGTAATTCTAAATGACAAGGGGGACATTCACCTCCTGGTCAAAGGCCGTGGGCCCCCCTTCCCCACTCTCCCAATACCTTTCTAAGCTCTGGTGAGCAGTTACCCCTAGACACAGATCTAGGATCAGCTTACTTGCCAAATCGTAAGCTTAACCCTTTTGGAGAGGGAAAGCAAAACTGACCTCAGATGAGTGTCTACGGGCAACTTCATCCTACTCCCCCTACTAAGCATCTAAAGCACTCTAATCCTTGACCACCCAGGTCTCAGAGAGCAGATACAGAATCACAAAATAGTATCAGAGACCAATTGAGTCTAATCAAAACGTTTGGATTCAATATTCCTCCACGCAAGACTTTGGGCAGTCAATCTTACCCAATATCCGGTCTAAGTCTTAGCTCATGTGATCTAGTGAGTGCATATCTATGCTCTCAGGTTCAGCTCAAGACACCTGTAGAGCTTTGGGTTTGGGTGTGTGAGAGCAGAGGGGACAGCGGACAGGATTTTGGGTTGAGGGGTCCGACAGGGACTGGGCATGTGAGGGGTTGTGTTACATGTCAAGCAGGCTGAGAGAAAAGCCTGCTGTAAAGCCGGCTGTCTTTCCATCCTCTCAGCTATGCCACCCAGGAGGACAGAGTAAAAGGATGTGATGGGCGCAGTTAACGGCTCATCCAGGCCTTGTGCCAAATACCCTCAATCTGATGTTATGATAAGACTATACCCGCTTTGGTGTGTTTACATGACCAAATGGGTATGGTGTCAGTCTCTGTCAGAGAGCTCATGGGATAATCTTTATGAAAACACTCATATTCATACAATACATTACATTTGTTTGACATATCAATCTTCAATTCAAGAAAGTATCAAATTCTCTTTCAGAGCTATACGCTAACAGTATGTTTTAGGGATGTTAACGGGTAACTATTAAACCGGTTAGCTGGCGAAAATACATTTGACCGGTGGCCGGTCATGCTTGTCGGTCTATCGGTTCAGTTGCATAATTCTGTGGAATTAAAATCACGCTCGCTCAGCAGGCGGCCATAGTGGCTTATCATATTAAGGATCAAAAGAAGAAGCTTACTTTTGCGAACTGGATAGCAAACAGCTTCTTGTATTTGAGGTCCATGAGAAGGCTGCTCATAAAGAGCTGGTGGTAGACGTTCCTGGCTCCTAAAGTAGAAATGAGGTGTTAAGAGTCAGAACTCATGGAAGTGTTTGTGTTTTATGTGCATTGCAGGAGACAGGGTTGGGGTCGGTCAATACCCATCCCAAAATCTGAGGATTTTTATTGAGTGAAACAGTTCCCAAAGCTGTCAAGAACTAAAAAGATGCAGTTCCTCCTCACCTTTCCACATCTTGGAGTCACAGAGCATGAGCGTGTCCACCAGGGAGGAGTTCTCACCCTCTGGCCCCCTCTCTAGGCCCACCTGACACAGGATCCTCCTCAGAGCATCTACACACACACACACACAGTGTCAATGGGCCCTCAGGCACACACAGTGAACACACGGGCCCCGCCCCACCCCCAATAAACATTTAAATATTGTGTTAAGTTGTTTATATTTCAAGAGGACACGGAGTGCACCATCCAACGACAGGTAGACAATACTCACGTTAATAGTATGTAGAGTGGAAGGAGACTGACCTGAGTATCCTATGACGTGGCCCAGCCAGTGGAGGGCTTTGAGAGCGAAGCACTGATGAGCCACCACCGAGGAGTGCATTACCTGGACCCGCAAGGGCTTGGACTGACGACTCGTGTTCCTCTACACAAACACACAATTAATATATAGAGACTCAATGAAATTGACTTAACAGAATAATTGGTAGCAGAGGTATGATGTCATGAGATTTCAATGAGATACATCCAGATCCCCAAACCAGGCTACTCACCACAATGACCGACTTGGCCAGCTCACAGAAAGCGAAGTCGCCAAAGCGCACCGATTTCCTTCCCTGTATAGCAGGAGATGATTACACACATATCAAGCCATTAGTCAATGATGCCGTAGGTTTGCGGGCTACACACACACACACACACACACACACACACACACACACATCTCTGTCCACTGTGGTGGCGAAGCTGACTGCTTCTTTCTGGGTGCAGTTGACCGCCTTCTGAAGGGTGTAGATGACTTGCTCGTAGGTGTGCACCTCGTCATTGAAGAGCATGCAGTAATAAGTGTCACTTCGGTCTCTGAGAAATCAGAAGCAGACAAACATGACTATCAACTGGATATAATGGAAATTATTGGGTTGTCATGATGACCAGCAAGAACATTAAAACTGATCACAAATTACTTTGTGTGTGTGTGTGTGTGTGTGTGTGTACATACGGAGGCTCCAGGCCCAGGGGCAGTTCATCCTCCTTGTCCCAGGTGAGCATGTCCACGGCGTATTTCAGCACAACGGAGAAGACATTATAGCAGCGGGCAATCATGTCTGTTGAGAGGTGGGCCAGGGGATCCTGCAAATAGACAATTAAATAATGATCAGCGAAATACACAGCACATTCGGAAAGTATTCAGACCCCTTGACTTTTTCCACATTTCGTTATGTTACAGCCTTATTCTAAGATATATTAAATTTACCCCCCCCCCTCAATCTACACACAATACCCAATAATGAAGCAAAAACAGGTTTATAAATGTTTGCAAATGTATTACAAATAAATAAAAAAAACAGAAATATTAAAAGTAGTCAGACCTTTTACACAGTACTTTGTTGAACCACATTCGGCACTGATTACAGCCTCGGGTATGACGCTACAAGCTAGACACCTGTATTTGTGGAGTTTCTCCCATTCCTCTCTGCAGATCCTCAAGCTCTGTCAGGTTGGATGGGGAGTGTTGCTGCACAGTCATTTTCCGTCTGGGCTCTGACTGGGCCACTGATGGACATTCAGAGACTTGTCTCGAAGCCACTCCTGCATTGTCTTGATGTGTGCTTAGTCATTGTCTTGTTGGAAGGTGAACCTTCTTTCCCAGTCTGAGGTCCTGAGCGCTCTGGAACAGGTTTTCATCAAGGTTCCCTCTGTACTCTGCGCCGTTTATCTTTTCCTCGATGCTGACTAGTCTCCCAGTCCCTGCTGCTGAAAAACATCCCCACAGAATGATGCTGCCACCCCCATGCTTCACCGTAGGGATGGTGCCAGGTTTCTTCCAGGTGTCACGCTTGGCATTCAGGCCAAAGAGTTCAATCTCGGTTTCATCAGACCAGAGAATCTTGTTTCTCATGATCTGAGGTTCTTTAGGTGCCTTTTGGCAAACTCCAAGCAGGCTGGCATGTGCCTTTTACTGAGCGGTGGCTTCCATCTGGCCACTCTACCATAAAGGCCTGATTGGTAGAGTGCTGCAGAGATGGTTGTCCTTCTGGGAGGTTCTCCCATCTCCACAGAGGAACTCTAGAGATCAGTCAGAGCATCCATTGGAGTCTTGGTGATTCCAAATTTCTTCATTTAAGAATGATGGAGGCCACGGTGTTCTTGGGGACCTTCAATACAATTTTGGTACCGTTTCGTAGGATCTGTGTCGACACAATCCTGTCTCGGAGCTCTAGGGACATTTCCTTCAACCTCATGGCTTGGTATTTGCTCTGACGTGCACTGTCAACTGTGGGACCTTATATAGACAGATGTGTGCCTTTCCAAATCATGTCCAATCAATTTAATTTACCACAGGTGGACCCCAATCAAGTTGTAGAAACATCAAGGAATTTCAATGGAAACAGGATGCACCGGAGCTCAATTTCAGGTGTCACAGCAAAGGGTCTGAATACTTATGTAAATGTTGATTTTCTAATACATTTGCTAAAATGTCTAAAAAACAGTTTTTGCTTTGCCATTACGGGGTATTGTGTGTACAGTCGTGGCAAAAAGTTAAGAATGACACAAATATGAATTTCCACAAAGTTTGCAGCCCCAGTGTCTTTAGATATTTTTGTCAGATGTTACTGTGGAATACAGAAATATAATTACAAGCATTTCATAAGTATCAAAAGCTGTTATTGACAATTACATAAAGTTGATGCAAAGAGTCAATATTTGCAGTGTTGACCCTTCTTTTTCAAGACCTCTGCAATCCACCCTGGCATGCTGTCAATTAACTTACATTTACATTTAAGTCATTTAGCAGACGCTCTTATCCAGAGCGACTTACAAATTGGTGCGTTCACCTTATGACATCCAGTGGAGCAGCCAATTTACAATAGTGCATCTAAATCTTTCTGGGCCACATCCTGACTGATGGCAGCCCATTCTTGCATAATCAATGCTTGGAGTTTGTCAGAATTTGTGGGGTTTTGTTTGTCCACCCGCCTCTTGAGGATTGACCACAAGTTCTCATTGGGATTAAGAGCTGGGGAGTTTCCTGGCCATGGACCCAAAATATCGATGTTTTGTTCCCGAGCCACTTGGTTATCACTTTTGCCTTATGGCAAGGTGCTCCATCATGCTGGAAAAGGCATTGTTCGTCACCAAACTGTTCCTGGATAGTTGGGAGAAGTTGTGTTGGTCCCATTCTTTATTCATGGCTGTGTTCTTAGGCAACATTGTGAGTGAGCCCACTCCCTTGACTGAGAAGCAACCCCACACATGAAATGGTCTCAGGATGCTTTACTGTTGGCATGACACAGGACTGATGGTAGCGCTCACCTCGTCTTCTCTGGACAAGATTTTTTCCGGGTGCCCCAAACAATCGGAAAGGGGATTCATCAGAGAAAATGACTTTACCCCAGTCTTCAGCAGTTCAGTTCAGACCCTTTGCTGTGACACCTGAAATTGAGCTCCGGTGCATCCTGTTTCCATTGATCATCCTTGATGTTTCTACAACTTGATTGGGGTCCACCTTTTGCAGAATATTAGTCTGTCTCTGATGTTTTTCCTGGAGAGCAGTAGTTTCTTTGCTGCACTTCTTGACACCAGGCCATCCTCAAAGTCTTCTTCTCACTGTATGTGCAGATGCACTCACACCTGCCTGCTGCCATTCCTCAGCAAGCTCTGTACTGGTGGTGTCCCGATCCCGCAGCTGAATCAACTTCAGGAGACAGTCCAGCAAACGCCAGGACCTTTTTGGGCGCCCTGAAGCCTTCTTCACAACAATTGAACTGCTCTCCTTGAAGTTATTGATGATCCGATAAAATGGTTTATTTCGGTGCAATCTTACTGGCAGCAATATCCTTGCCTGTGAAGCCCTTTTTGTGCAAAGCATTGATGACGGCACGTGTTTCCATACAGATAACCATGGTTGACAGAGCAAGAACAATGATTCCAAGCACCACCCTCCTTTTGAAGCTTCCAGTCTGTTATTCAAACTCAATCAGCATGACAGAGTGAGCTCCACCCTTGTCCTAGTCTACACTCACACCTGTGTTAACGAGAGAATCACTGACATGATGTCAGCTGGTCCTTTTGTGTCAGGGCTGAAATGCAGTGGAAATGTTTTTTTTTAGAGATTCAGCTCCTTTGCATGGCAAAGAGGGACTTTGCAATTAATTGCAATTCTTCTGATCACTCTTGACAATTCTGGAGTATATGCAAATTGCCATCAAACAAATTGAGGCAGCAGACTTTGTGAAAATTAATATTTGTGTCATTCTCAAAACTTTTGGCCACGACTGTAGATTACACACAATACCCCGTGATGACAAACAGCCTTATCCTAAAATCAATTTTAGAATAAGGCTGTAACATAACAACATGTAGAAAAAGTCAAGGGGTCTAAATACTTTCCAAATGCACTGCAACTATGGGAGTGTCGAACTAAAACAATGATTCAATCAAATGAAATAGCCTATTTTAGAGTGCCAATTCGCAATCTCTAACAACTTGTAACGTAATAACATGTGTAAGAGCAACAGCAGTGAATGAACTGTGTATAGTTATTGGATGTCAATGAGACGCAATATAGCTGTGGCTAAGAGATGCTCACCTCCTGACAGGAGTCACTGATGTTGGGCTCGTGTTTCTGACAGTAAGGGCCCTTCTTCCATGCCTCTGTGTCTCCACAGTCACAGAAACCCCCTCCCCCAGAGGTCGTCATCTGGAGGGCAGACAAGAGATGTGAGGCAAGACAACACTTGTGTAGACACACACGGTAGACAGAGAAGCTGATGGATCATTTACATTTGGAAGACGACAACAACTAGAATCTTCTACATAACCTGTAACAGACATATGTACATCTGATTGCCCTGAACTAGAATGTTCTACAATGCACTAGAACACAAACGGAGTAAGATAAGACCAGAATGCATGAGTCAGTACTCCGGGTCAAATTTGCCATGGATCCATTCACGCTATCCCCAATCCTAACCTTAATCGTTAATAGGACTGCAACTACATATCTGACCCTGTATCAGTGCTTAGGGGAAACTTGTACCTACTCCAGGATGAACAGAGCCGAGGAGCCTAGGTGCACCCATCCTGAGGACCACATGGCAGCAGAGTGGCCAGCCCCAAATGGGATTAGCCTTCCTGATCCTCAGCCTGGATTCAGAGCAGCAACTGAGTGACCCGTCTCATGCCAATCACACACTCACTTAACCATTCTGCGACAGCACCTCTACAGAAACCTAGCCATTGTTTAGGCTGCTGGTCTGCCTCTACTGAACCATTGAGTGCGTGGTAGAGGTTGTCGTCGTTGTTCTTACCCTGTAGCGATGCTCTTTATGCACACTGCCCAGGAAACACTGCATACACAGCACACAGGTGGGGTCTGCAGCACATTCCCTGCAGGAGAGATTGACGGTGAGTGAGGCAGGAGGGACAGCCAACAGTGTCAAACATCGTCCTCCAATGTTCAACCAGGTCATGTCTAGATCCCATATTAACATGACCCAGTGAACACGTCACTCAAAGCCAATACAAAGGAGTCCAATAAAAATTGAAAACAGCAATACTCATGGAACGGATGTACAATTAGGCTATACAAGTACAATAAGCATGGGTATGAGTCCCAATGGTTTTCCATTGAACACACACCTGAGTGTATGGAATTGGCTAGTATTAGCAAGCTGCTCCTGTAAATGGAAGTGACCTTGACTTTATCCAGACAGTACCACTTACCAGGAAGCTTACGGTTTGACCTCAGACTTAACACAGGGCTAACCTGACCCAATTCACAGGAAAGGACAGCTAGTATGTGCACGCGTGTCTCCGTCTGTCTGAACGAGACCTTAACTACCCCCACCTGCACGAGTAGGTGGGCTCTCCCACTTTGAAGACGTGTCCGCAGAGCTGTGAGGGCTGGTTGTTCTGCTCCAGCTTGGCCAGGCCCGTGGAGGGGTCCTCCCCACACAGGTACCACTCCAGAGGGGACTGCAGCAGCATCTGGGCCAGCAAGTCCTCACTCTGGGGGTTCAGGTTGGGCCCCAGGCAGTAGATCTTTGGGACATAGCGGGCCAGGTGATGGTACACCTCCTTGTACAGATCAGTCACTTGGAGCCATTTCTGTGTAGAGGTGGGCAACAGTGAGACCATGAATATTATAACAAACCAGTTTTTAGACATGTGGGCATGTAGCAACACACTCAAAGTTCAACTTGTATGAATTTGACCAAGTTACAATGCCTTCAGAAAGTATTCACACGGTTTCTTTCCACACATTTTGTTGGGGAGACAGGGTAGATTAGTGGTTAGAGCGTTGGACTAGTAACTGAAATGTTGCAAGTTCAAATCCCTGAGCTGACAAGGTACAAATCTGTCGTTCTGCCCCGAACAGGCAGTTAAACCACTGTTCCTAGGCAGTCATTGAAAATAAGAATTTGTTCTTAACCGACTTTCCTAGAGGTAAAAAATTAAATAAATAAAATTAAAAAATGTTATGTGCTGAAATGTAAAATACAATTTAAAAAAAAATTGTAACTCAAAAGTAGAATTGTGTTTTTCTAAATTTCTTGAGTCAAGTATACAACACCTTTGTTATGGTAAGCCTAAACAATGAAAATGTGCTTAATAAGTCACATTAACTCTGTGTGCAATAATAGTGTTTAACATGACCCCACACATACAGATAATTGTAAGGTCCCTCAGTCAACAGTGAATTTCAAACACAGATTCAACCAAAAGACCAAAGAGGTTTTCCAATGCCTCGCAAAGAGCAACTTTTGGTAGATGGGTAAAAAAGCAGAAATTGAATATCCCTTTGAGCGTGGTGAAGTTATTAATTACACTTTGGATGGTGCGTCAATACACCCAGTCACTAAAAATATACAGGCATCCTTCCTAACTCAGTTGCCGGAGAGGAAGGAAACCACTCAGGGATTTCACCATGTGGCCAATGGTGACTTAAATAGTTAGAGTTTAATTGGTGTGACAGGAGAAAATGTAGGACGGATCAACAACATTGAAGTTACTCCACAAAGCTAACCTGATTGACAGAGTGAAAAGGAGGAAGCCTGTACAGAATAAAAATATTCCAAACATGCACCCCGTTTGCAACAAAGCACTCAAGTGATACTGGAAAAAATTAAATGGCAAAGCAATTCACTTTCTGTCCCTAATACAAATGTTTGGGGCAAATCCAATACAACTCATTATGGAGTACCACTCTCCACATTTTCAAGCATAGTGGTGGTGGCTGCATCATGTTATGATTGTAATTGTTAAGGACTGGAGTTTCAGGATAAAAAGTAAATGGAATGGAGCTAAACACAACATCCTAGAGGAAAAGCTGGTTCCGTTTGCCTTCCAACAGACACTGGGAGTTGAATTAACTTTTTAGAAGGACAATAACCTAACACACAAGGCCAAATATACAATGGAGTTGCTTACCAAGAAAACGAAGGTTCCTGAGTGGTCAAGATCATTTATTTAAATCTACGAGACAGGATCGTGCCAAAATGTGCATCTGTAATTGTGAGTGAGCATAGGCTTTATTGGGTAAAACTGCAATGTGTTTTTAGGAGACCGAATTTACGGTTAGAAGAACACATGGCTACCAGCAGTGGGTATTATAGAGTTCGAGACAGTGACCAAAATACACTTAGACTTGGCAGTGCAACACTTATTATTAATTGGTCACTAGGGTGGCAGTAAAAAAAGATTGGGCTGGTAACGTTAGTTTAGTCAGAGAGGAAGACTCAAAGTGAGAGGGTCGACTCCGGTCAATCTGTCCACTAATGGTTATTATATAAAAATGGAGCCAGCTACATTTCCTAATGTTTTGTTTATAATTAATCTTGCATTTACTGGAGAAAAGGAGGCTAGACTAAAAAAAGTACCAGAGAAATGTAGCTGATGGGATGCCGGTTTGTGAATTCTCAGAGTGGAGAAGTGCAACTGAAGCACAAAATTAGTCTGATGCCGAACAGAAATTAAACTAAGAAGCATTTTAGAGCAGCGTTTAAAGACATTTCTAATGCGTAATCTTTTTTTATTTTTTATTGTGAAATGCAACCCGACACCAACCTTGTCATAATATAAAGTACCTCAATTACAGTCAATGAACTAAGTAGACCAGACCTAGCTGCTGTATGGGAAAGCCACCCTCTTAAGCAGACCGGAACTGACCTTTTTCTATGGAAAACAGCCTGAGTGAACTCTACATTTATCCACCATCTTTGGTACCTAGGTACTTTTTCGAAACTAGAAAATGACTAGTACTAAAGTTTTGGGTATTTTCAGCACTTCGGTCAAATATGTCTTGCATCTACTGATTGAAAAAGGACCAAGTCTATCAGCACAGCTGATGTCCCCTTACATAGCGCGAGAGCACCTTTCCTGCTCCACTTACTCATTGCTAGAATTAGCCTGTCCTGGAGAACCACTGCACTCATTGGGCTGCATCAATTTAGCTCCCCACAAAGGTTAAGGCACTAGAATAATACACCGCAGCATGTAGAAAATGGCAACTGTTAATTACTGTTCGCAAAACAAAATGTCCATTACAGGCTAGAACACTTTACAATGCAAGGAGACACCGGTAGCTTCCAGCATTGTAGGCCAATTTTCTTATTAGCATACAGCTGAAGCTAACATCAATTCACTACCCAAAACACCATGAACCCTAAACCCACAAATTCACATACCGCCCCAACAGATGATGCAATCTCTATTGCACTCCACACTGCCCTTTCCCACCTGGACAAAAGGAATACCTATATGAGAATGCTATTCATTGACTAAAGCTCAGCATTCAACACCATAGTGCCCTTAAAGCTCATCACTAAGCTAAGGACCTTGGGACTAAAACACCTCACTGCAACTGGATCCCGCACTTCCTGTTAGGCCGAACCCAGGTGGTAAGGGTAGGCCGAACCCAGGTGGTAAGGGTAGGTAACACATCAGCCACGCTAATCCTCAACACGGAGGCCCTTCAGGGGTGTGTGCTCAGTCCCCTCCAGTACTCCCTGTTCCCCCATGACTGCATGGCCAGGCACGACTCCAACACCATCATTAAGTTTTCAGATGACACAACAGCGGTAGGCCTGATCACCGACAACGATGAGACAGCCTATAGGGAGGTCAGAGACCTGGAGATGATTTTGGACAACAGGAAAAAGAGGACCGAGCACGCCACCATTCCCATCGGCGGGGCTGCAGTGGAGCAGATTGAGAGCTTCAAGTTCCTTGGTGTCCACATCACCAACAAACTATCATGGTCTAAACACATCAAGACAGTTGTGAAGAGGGCACTACAAAGCCTATGCCCCCTGGGCATGGGTCCTCAGAACCTCAAAAGGTTCTACAGCTGCACCATTGAGAGCATCCTGACTGGTTGTATCACTGCCTGTTATGGCAACTGCTCTGCCTCTGACCGCAAGGCACTACAGAGGGTAGTGCGTACTGCCCAGTACATCACTGGTGCCAAGCTTCTTGCCATCCAGGACCTCTATACCAGGCGGTGACAGAGGAAGGCCCTAAAAATTGTCAGACTCCAGCCACCCTAATCATAGACTGTTCTTTCTGCTACCGCATGGGCAAGCGGTACCGGAGTCTAGGTCCAAAATGCTTCTTAACAGCTTCTACCCCCAAGCCATAAGAATCTTGAACATCTACTCAGACTATTTGCATTGTCCCCCCCTCTTTTACACTGCTGCTACTCTTTATATCTATCGATAGTCACTAACTCTACCTACATGTACAGTTGAAGGTGGAAGTTGACAGACTAAGTTAACTGTGCCTTGAAACAGCTTGGAAAATTCCAGAAAATGTCATGGCTTTAGAAGCTTCTGATAGGCTAATTGAAATAATGAGTCAATTGAAGGTGTACCTGTGGATGTATTTCAAAAGTTACCTTCAAACTCAGTGCCTCTTTGCTTGACATCATGGGATAATTTAAAGAAATCAGCCAAGACACCAGAAAAAAAAAATGTAAACCTCCACAAGTCTGGTTCATCCTTGGGAGCAATTGCCAAACGCTTGAAGATACCATGTTCATATGTACAATGCAATAGTACGCAAGTATAAACACCATGGGACCACACAGCCATCATACTTTGATGCGAAAAGTGCAAATCAATCCCAGAACAACAGCAAAGGACCTTGAGAGGATGCTGGAGGAAACCAGTACAAAAGTATCTATATCCACAGTAAAAACGAGTCCTATAGCAACATCACCTGAAAGGCCGCTCAGCAAGGAAGAAGCCACTGCTCCAAACCAGCCATAAAAAAGCCAGACTACGGTTTGCAACTGCACATGGGGACAAAGATTGTACTTCTTGGAGAAATGTCCTCTGGTCTGATGAATCAAAAATAGAACTGTTTGGCCATAATGACCATCATTATGTTTGGAGGAAAATGGGGGAGGCTTGCAAGCCGAAGAACAGCATCCCAACCGTGAAGCATGGGGGTGGCAGCATCATGTTGCGAGGGTGCTTTGCTGCAGGAGGGACTGGTGTACTTCACAAAATAGATGGCTTCATGAAGAAGGAAAATTATGTTGATATATTGAAGCAACATCTCAAGACATCAGTGAGGAAGTTAAAGCTTGGTCGTAAATGGGTCTTCCAAAAATGAACAATGACCCCAAGCATACTTCCAAAGTGGTGGCAAAATGGCTCAATGACAATATAGTCAAGGTAATGGAATGGCCATCACAAAGCCCTGACCTCAATCCTATAGAAAATTTGTGGGCAGAACTGAAAAAGTGTGTGTGAGCAAGGAGACCTACAAAACCTGACTCAGTTACACCAGCTCTGTCAGGAGGAATGAGCCAAAATTCACCCAACTTCTTGTGAGAAGCTTGTGGAAGGCTACCTGAAACGTTTAACCATAGTTAAACCATTTAAAAGGCAATGCTACCAAATACTAATTGAGTGTCGGTACAATTCTCTACTATTATTCTGACATTACAATTAGAAAATTAAATTAGTTTACATACACCTTAGCCAAATACATTTAGACTTCCGACTTCAACTGTATATATATAACCTTGACTAACTGGTGACCCCGCACATTGACTCTGTACCGGTACACCCTGTATATAGCCTCGCTACTGTTAATTAAAGAGCAGCAGTAAAATAAGTAAAAAAATAACTTAACACGTATTTCTTAAAACTGCATTGTTGGTTAAGGGCCTGTAAGTAAGCATGCCACTAAGGTTGCAGTCGGCGCATGTGAGAAATAAACATTTATTTTATTTAGTACTTTGTAGTGTTGTCACGATACCAACATTTTAGTAACGACACCAGGCCAAGTATCAAGGTAACACAGGGGGGGGGGTACAATTCAGTAGCCTTGCATCCTGTTCACCCTGTCCCATGGACGCTTGTTCCCGTTATGCGCAAGTCCTACGCAAAACACTGTCACTGATATTCACAACACTTACCGAATTAACTTCACACAGTGTAATAGAAAACCGTATAATAAATGGCTGATTTGCTCAAACTCACCAAAAAAAAGAAACGTCCCTTTTTCAGGACCCTGTCTTTCAAAGATAATTCATAAAAATCCAAATAACTTCACAGATCTTCATTGTAAATGGTTTAAACACTGTTTCCCATGCTTGTTCAATGAACCATAAAAAAATAATGAACATGCACCTGTGGAATGGTCATTAAGACGCTTACAGATGGTAGGCAATTATGGTCACAGTTGTGAAAACTTAGGACACTAAAGAGGCCTTTCTACTGACTCTGAAAATCAAAAAAAGATGCCCAGGGTCCCTACTCATCTGCGTGAACGTGCCTTAGGCATGCTGCAAGGAGGCATGAGGACTGCAGATGTGACCAGGGCAATACATTGAAATGCCCGTACTGTGAGACGCCTCAGACAGCGCTACAGGGAGACAGGACGGACAGCTGATCGTCCTCGTAGTGGCAGACCACGTGTAACATTGTTGGTAAAATTATGGTTAAAATACTGAACAAATCATTTTAAATGGAACTGTAGCTAAGTACAACTTATAATCTGCTTTACTATATCTGATTAACAATATGAGTTCAGAAGGGATTGTGTGACACGGACAAGGAGTAATTAAAGTTAATGAACACCATTCCAACTAGGAAGCAACTAATGGGTCGTTAACCTTGCGTTAAACCTACAGAAACTTAGCTCTGGGGATTTTAGATAAGACAGTGAGTGCATTCCTAGGTTCTGTTAATTAGAACTGTCAGCTCAGTGAGGATCGATAATGTTAAGGGGTCAAAAGTTACCTGGGAGTTTGTTAGTAAGTTAGAATGAACTTTTCACCTCACTTTGTCCCGGTCGAGAGGGGATTCTGTTAAAGCCATGAAATGACGTCATGATCTGTATATAAACTGTTGCTTGTGGTTAAGTGTCAGCGCGCTCCGAGAATAAATTCTGTTACCTATTATTGAAAGACTGGTCTGCGTCCATTTTATGCAAACAAGAATCTTATAAACTCTCATAAAATAGATTAAGGGTTTATAATTGATGAAAGCACATTGGCATAATTAAATTACAGTAACAAACATGACCTGCACAGGATTGGTACATCCAAACATCACACATGCGGGACAGGT
This sequence comes from Oncorhynchus gorbuscha, assembly GCF_021184085.1. NCBI lineage: Eukaryota > Metazoa > Chordata > Actinopteri > Salmoniformes > Salmonidae > Oncorhynchus > Oncorhynchus gorbuscha. Next base: position 60,387,400 of record NC_060178.1, read on the forward strand.
ACAACTGCCCGAGTTACACCAGGAACGCACAATCCCTCCATCAGTGCTCAGACTGTCCGCAATAGGCTTAGAGAGGATGGACTGGAGGGCTTGTAGGCCTGTTGTAAGACAGGTCCTCACCAGACATCACCGGCAACAACGTTGCCTATGGGCACAAACCCACCGTCGCTGGACCAGACAGGACTTGCATAGAGTGCTCTTCCCTGACGAGTTGTGGTTTTGTCGCACCAGGGGTGATGGTCGGATTCGCTCATATCGTCGAAGCAATGAGCGTTACACCGAGGCCTGTATTCTGGAGCGGGATCGATTTTGAGGTGGAGGTTCATCATGGTCTGGGGCGGTGTGTCACAGCATCATCGGACTGAGCTTGCTGTCATTGCAGGCAATCTCAACGCTGTGCATTACAGGGAAGACATCCTCCTCCCTCATGTGGTAACCTTCCTGCAGGCTCATCCTGACATGACACTCCAGCATGACAATGCCACCTGCCATAGTGCTCTGAAAGACAGAGAAAGAGTCCGGATCTCAATCACATTGAGCACGTCTGGGACCTGTTGGATTGGAGGGTGAGGGCGAGGGCCATTCCCCCCATAAATGTCCGGGAACTTGCAGGCGCCTAGGTGGAACAGTGTGGTAACATCTAACAGCAAGAACTAGCAAATCTGGTGCAGTACTTAATGCAGCTGGTGGCCACACCGGATACCGACTGTTACTTTTGATTATGCCCCCCTTTGTTCATGGACACATTATTCCATTGCTGTTAGTCAAATGTCTGTGGAACTTTTTCAGTTGATGTGTCAGTTGTTTAATCTTATTATATACAAATATTTACACATGTTAAGTTTGCTGAAAATAAACACAGCTGACAGTGAGAGGACAATTATTTCTTTGCTGAGTTTATTTGCAAAGGCCTAACTGTGACTTGTCTGGAGGAATAAACATGCATAATGATCGGCATTTCATTGGGGCAGTAGGGGGAAAATACTGCATGAAACCTTCTTCACTCTCCGTTAACACACGCACGGTCTTCCTCTCACACAAACACTGCTCCCAACTTTAAAAAACATTACGTACCAAACATAATTTAAGGAGTACCAGAAAGAGTTGTGGCTTACTTTTGGCCTATATGAATCTCATGAGTAACAGACCACTTTCCTTTCTTCCTGTGCCAATCAAATTTGCCTAGACCTACTGTCACGTTAGCAGGTTGTTAGCCAATTAGGTAACATGACTGAACAACGTTTGTTAAGAAACCAATAATTAGCGACATGGAATTCGTTTTTTTTTAAACAGCCCGCGGCATGGTTTGTGTAATGTGTGCAAAATCATGTGTGAAAAATGTGTGCGAAATCTCTCCGGAAGAAAAAAGGTAGCTCCGGTAATACGGTCAGATTTTTAAAAACCGTTTGGGCTAGAGAAACGCCATTCTTTGCTTTAAAGCTACAAGCATGCCTGTCATGGTGCTGTGCTCCATTTTCTTCTGTCACTCAGAAGCTGCATGAGAGATAAATGTTACCTCAACGAACTTGTGCCCCTGCACATTGACTCTGTAACGGTACCCCCTGTATATAGCCTCACTGCTGTTATTTTACTGCTGCTCTTTAATTATTTTTCTTAAACCTGCGTTGTTGGTTAAGGGCTTGTATGTAAGCATTTCACTGTAAGGTGAAATTCACCTGTTGTATTCAGACCATGTGAAAAATAAAATTTGATTTGACAGTAAACATGCAACTGCAAAGCCTACTCCGACTGGCCTGTGCTCTTGGTTATACAAGGCAATGAAATTATACAAAGTATCAACTTTGCTCCAATTTATAAAATGTAACAGAAGACTTATTAGGGTCTGTATCCCCAATTACAATCACAGCTAAATTATATATTTTTAAACTGATGGAGGAATAGATGTGTAGGAGGAGCGAACTGAGAGAAGCAGGTGAGTGATGGCTGGAAGTGACAGGTGCCACACTTGAGATGCCATGAAAGTGGACATTGGACTGGCGCATACAAGAGACTAGTTGCTAGGAAAATGAATTTATAAACAAAACTGACTTTACAACGATTTTATAAGCAGGTGCCAGCTGGTTCTTTAGATCGGTAGGGCTGAAACATTTGGTAGTATCATTTGAAATGGTACTTTGGTACTCAAATGTTGGCATCATAAGTATCATGCTATTTCCGTACCATAATATTGCTATGGTGAAGGTATACCGTGCAACACTAGAACAAAGCAACACTAGTACTTTGTTCGCAAACCATAACCCAAATATGCTGATTTCAAAGATGACTGTCACCAAAATCATGATTAATTATCCCTTTCTCTCACTGCAGTGTTTATCCTATATTAATTTATCAGCAGCAGGCCATCACTACTATCTCTCTTTTTTATTTCATGTTTAACTATTTCTTTACATAATTTCCAGGATAGTAAAACACTTTCAGTGTGAGCTTAAAGGACTAAAACCAGATAAATTATGTAGAAAAGATAATGGAGCTATATTTAGTTTTAAATCAGATCAGAATATAAACTAGTGTCAGGGAGAAGCTCACATTTTTTTTAAACGTCATGGGGTCCCAATTGATTTTGTTATAATGTTCTTGTCACTCAAATACATATGCCTTGTTTCTTCTGCTATGGCAAAATGTGTAGAATTGCAGCAAATTTGCTTTAAAAAAAAGACTGCACATTTTCTCTCGGCCCATCAAAAATGGGTAAAATTGCTGGAACCAGCTTTAAAACTTTAACATTATTGCCGCCCCCATGACAATGCCCCCGTGCACAAAGCAATGTCCATACAGAAATGGTTTGTCAAGATCGGTGTGGAAGAACTTGACTGGCCTGCACAGATCCCTGAACTCAACCCCATTGAACTCCTTTCGGATGAATTGGGACACCAACTGCGAGCCAGGCCTAATCACCCAACATCTTTAGCATTTGATTAGGAGCCCCATTAGCTGTTGCAAAAGCAGCAGTTACTCTTCCTGGGATCCACACAAAACAGGACATAATACAGAACATTAATAGACAAAACAAGAACAGCTCTGGATCGGTGTGTCCCCCCGCACGACAATTGAGCTAACGTAGTCTGTGATTAGCATGAGGTTGTAAGTAACAAGAACATTTCCCAGGACATAGAGATATCTGATATGGGCAGAAAGCTTGAATTCTTGTTAATCTAACTACACTGTCCAATTTACAGTAGCTATTACAGTGAAATAATTCCATGCTATTGTTTGAGGAGAGTGCACAGTTATGAACTTGAAAATGTATTAATAAACCAAATGAGGCACATTTGGGCAGTCTTGATACAACATTTTGAACAGAAATGCAATGGTTCAACACAATATTTCTTATGAAAAATAAGAAGCGATGCAGTCAGTCTCTCCTCAAATCTTAGCCAAGAGAGACTGGCATGCATAGTATTTATATCAGCCCTCTGATTACAATGATGAGCAAGACGTTCCGCTCTGTTCTGGGCCAGCTGCAGCTTATCTAAGTCCTTCCTTGCAGCTCCTGACCACACGACTGATCAATAATCAAGATAAGACAAAACTAGAGGCTGCAGAACTTGCTTTTTGGAGTATACTGTCAAAAAAAGCAGTGCCCATCCTCACTACTGCTCGTGGCTGAATGGAAGCAAGTCCCCGCAGCAATGTTCCAACATCTAGTCAAACTACATCCCAGAAGAGTGGAGGCTGTTATAGCAGCGGGGGGGGCACACCTCCACGATTTCCCACGATTTCAGAATGTGATGTTCGACAAGCAGGTGTCCACATACTTTTGGTCATGTAGTGTAGTTACATGAAATTGTAACATCATATACAGTCCCCTGGGAAACACTGGCCAAAACAGTGGGTCCTACCCTGTCACAATAACTCATCCCCGGGTTATTCATTTGTCTTCATGTCAAACAACAATGTATTCAAAGTGCTGCCCACTATATTCCAAATACAATAATCATTATATTTCCATGATTCCAACAATTCACCAATAAACTAGGCCTAGATTGTTTGTCCAAAATACATATCTATCATGCAGCCCTAAGGGCACAGTGTGAAATGTATTATAAAAGTGCAGGGGACTCAGAAATGGATGAAAATGCATAAAATGTGTTTTTGGTTGAAGTTAGTATAAAACAAAAGCCCCATTGAAATCACGTAGTGTGTGTTGCCACACTAGAGTAGTCTCGAACTACTCATACTAATAACTTGTGCATGTTTTGAACTTGTATTATTTAAAACAATAGTTAAAATGACGGCAAATACAGTCTCTCTCTCACATACAGATATATATAAAATGTATCGCCCAACCATGTTATGGGGGTTTTGATTAGCAAGTTTGCCAGGATAGCTACTGCTGTGCTAGCTATGGCGTTAATAGCAACAGAAGCAGCAGTAACAGCAACAGAAGCAGCAGCGACAAAGCAGCAGTGACAGCAACAGAAGCAGCAGTGACAGCAACAGAAGCAGCAGTGACAGCAACAGAAGCAGCAGTGACAGCAACAGAAGCAGCAGTGACAGCAACAGAAGCAGCAGTGACAGCAACAGAAGCAGCAGCAGCAGCAGCAACAGCAACAGAAGCAACAGCAACAGAAGCAGTAGCAACAGAAGCAGTAGCAACAGAAGCAGTAGCGACAGAAGCAGTAGCGACAGAAGCAGAAGCAGCAGTGACAGCAACAGAAGCGACAGCAACAGAAGCAGCAGTGACAGCAACAGAAGCGACAGCAGCAACAGCAGCAGTGACAGCAACAGAAGCAGCAGCAAACAGAAGCAGCAGCAACAGAAGCAGTAGCAACAGAAGCAGTAGCAACAGAAGCAGTAGCAACAGAAGCAGTAGCAACAGAAGCAGTAGCAACAGAAGCAGTAGCAACAGAAGCAGTAGCAACAGAAGCAGTAGCAACAGAAGCAGTAGCAACAGAAGCAGTAGCAACAGAAGCAGCAGCAACAGAAGCAGCAGCAACAGAAGCAGCAGCAACAGAAGCAGCAGCAGCAACAGCAGCTCGTACGCAGAGACGGCAAATTAATATTGTTTTGTCTGCCAAGTGAACAGCTAACGTTAGCGGTTAGCCATCTAAGAAATAAAACACTGGCTAGTTACCGGTAGATAGCTAAAGTAAATATGTTTTTAAATAATCCTGGACACATCTCTCAATATAAAATATCTGGATTAGTATCACATCCAATCCTTCTTACGTTAGTGCAGTGACATATATTAGCTAAAATAAAATGTTATAGAAGGATAGCTAACGTTAGCTAGCTAGTAAGCGTTAGCCAAGTTCCCGTACTGCCATCATCGCATCAGAGAAAAACAAGTCGAGATGGGAAAAAAAAAATACAGAAATAAATATCAGCGATGAAATTGGTGCGCTCTAATCCCTTCGACAAGAACAATCACATCAAATATATACACATATAACAACTGTCGTTTACCGAAGCTGTGTCTTTGACAGAGAAATTCAGGAATTCAGTACACAGAGCAGAAGGTACTTCACGATCAGATTCGGCCGCCGCCATCTTCACTCCCTCTCCCAGTGCGGAAGGAAACGGATATCAGCCGTTACTTCGTAGTGCGAGCGAGAGAGTGGGGAAACTTTTAAGCTGACTAATGGGAAATGAGGCTGTGCAGGATCAACGCTTACACAACAGGGTCAGGGGAAAGCCAACCTAGGTTACTTGTTTCAAAGATGCACTGGGGACATTAGACACGCTGTAGTTGTAAAATCAGAATAATTAAACATATGAATAATGATGATGATGTTGAGGATGATGATGATGATGCTGTTGGTGATGATGTTGTTGTTGTTGATGATGATGATAATGATTAGGCTGATAACAATTGTAGTGACATACTCCATAAAGTCATTGCAAAAGGGCATATGTGCAATAGATTTATTTACACTGTACAGTAATACATTTGAGATTGTATAGACAGACTGCCAGGCATTAGTGGATCATTGCTAATTCACATTTAAAGCCAGCATCATATTCCAAGCAAATCAGTAAAATTACAACTAAATGGGTGGCTCTTGATTCACTCTTGAAAACACAAAGCCTTATATTTAGATGAGAATGCAGGTTGTAAGGATCTAGGACAACTAAGTCAAATAAATAGGCTAAAACCATTAGCAAAAAATAATGCACGTGTTATAGTCATGTAGATGTTAGTTAGAATGCTTCATCCTTATTTTCTGGTCATGTATCTCTGGTTGCTGGTGCTGGTACAGTCTCTATGGTTACAGTCATCTTCAGCATCAAGAGTCAGCCTGTTGAGGCCCTGGAGGACTGGAGAGTACAACACTTGTGAGTTCAAAGTAAACAGGTCAAATTAGACAGACTTCTTAAACACACTGTGGCCATCTGCAGAGTGCACTATGCAATTACAGGCTTACGACAAAGAGACATTACAGAAAATCAAGATGCATGAACCACTGATACCTCACCTATATGGTGGAGCTTCGACAGTCTCTGACCCAGTGCTTTCTGCTGCCTTCACACCACAGCCCACGCCTGCACAGAGACACAATAATGTAATCTATCAGCTATGGAAAGACAGGAGACTGTGAAACATATACTCTAGCACAGAGATACACAGAAGAAACAGGCACAGAGACAGGTTATCATAGTAAGCCTAAATATAACTAATGTAGTGTAGATTGACTGGGTCAAAGAGTAAACTCCATAGATTATATTTCTATGGTAGGCCTTCTCTTATTTAAACAAACGTCAGTATGAATTACATCATCATGTGAAAAGACTCAGATTTTAGCTCTCAATCTATATATGCAATCTCTCAGGTTTTGAATGGACTTCATTGTTAAGTCTTTGACCAGACTACACAAGATTAGTTATTTGGTCTGTCTTAGTGTCAACCTAGTGTAACGGATGTGAAATGGTTAGCTAGTTAGCGGTGTTCGCGCTAAATAGCGTTTCAATCGGTGACGTCACTTGCTCTGAGACCTTGAAGTAGTAGTTCCCCTTGCTCTGCAAGGGCCGCGGCTTTTTGTGGAGCGATGGGTAACGATGCTTCGTGGGTGACTGTTGATGATGTGTGCAGAGGGTCCCTGGTTCGCGCCCGGGTATGGGCGAGGGGACGGTCTAAAGTTATACTGTTACACTAGTACTGACATGAGCTGGTCTGGGACTGGATCTATTAGTGGAACAGGGCCTGCAGGATCTTCATGTCTGCCCTCAGGGCACTGAGGTCCTGGCTCTGCTGGGTCTCGTCCATCTGGAGCCTCTGAAGAGTCTGCAGGTGTTCCCCCTGCACAGGAGTTGAGAAGCGCCTCCCCCTAGGAGAGACAGGAAGAGAGAGATCTTGACACACGCCTGGAAATATTCCACAATACAGCAAAGTTGTGTCGTACTCCTAAATTCAGGTAAAAGAGAGGCAGTGCTGTGCCTACCCTGAGCCCCTGTCACTATCACCAGATCTTCCTTGTTCGGAGCGATTCACTTAATTTTGCATCTCCAGGAACTCATCTAGGGTCTCCTGAAGTGTCAAAAACAAGTCAAAAAGCATGTGCAAGAGAAAGAAAGCACTCTCCCCTCCCTGAGCTTAACCACCCACAGGCAGGTACAGATATACAGACGTACAGTTCAAAATGCTGGTGTTTAAGATGAATGTCCCATTCCGTCACCTTGATCTGAGCGGTGATCGTCTTCATCTTTGTGTGCCGCTTTGGGTCAGTTCTGATGTCATCGTCGTGAAGCCCCCCAAGCAGATGCACAGAGGTGTTGGATGTGGTGGTTGTCATAGAAACGGCATAGATTCCTCCACCTGCAGGATAATAGCTGCTTGCTGCATCACTGCATTGGCCAGTGCATTGTCATACACCCTGACAGAAGAGATTCGTACACACAGTGAGTGCGATACACTCATTCATACTGATGCTGAGAGTGACAGATGCAGGTTTGTTGAGAATGGGACAAACACTGATACCTGATGAAGACAAACAATATATAATACTTGAGTGAGTACACGTGTGTAAGCTGTAAAGGCTTATACACACACTGATATGCACACAGATCCCCAGGCTCAGCATACCCCCTCTAGCACTAGGGTCAGCGCACTCTCAAATGTTGTTTTTTTGCCATCATTGTAAGCCTACCACACACACACACACACACACACACACACACACACACACACACACACACACACACACACACACACACACACACACACACACACACACACACACACACACACACACACACACACACACACACACACACACACACACACACACACACACACACACACACACACACACACACACACTACGCAATACATTTATTAAACATAAGAATGACTGTGAGTTTTTGTCACAACCTGGCTCGTGGGAAGTGACAAAGAGCTCTTATAGGACCAGGGCACAAATAGTAATAAAATAATAATCAATAATTTTGCTCTTTATTTAGCCATCTTACATATAAAACCTTATTTGTTCATCAAAAATTGTGAATAACTCACCACAGGTTAATGAGAAGGGTGTGCTTGAAAAGATGCACATAACTCTGCAATGTTGGGTTGTATTGGATAGAGTGTCAGTCTTAAATCATTTTCAACACACAGTCTGTGCCTGTATTTAGTTTTCATGCTAGTGAGGGCCGAGAATCCACTCTCACATAGGTACGTGGTTGCAAAGGGCATCAGTGTCTTAACAGCGCGATTTGCCAAGGCAAGAAACTCTGAGCGCAGCCCTATCCATAAATCTGGCAGTGACTTATGATTAAATTTGATTTTCACAGAATCACTTGTTGCAATTTCGATGAGGCTCTCTTGTTCAGATATCGGTAAGTGGACTGGAGGCAGGGCATGAAAGGGATATGAATCCAGTTGTTTGTGTCGTCCGTTTCGGGAAAGTCCCTGAGTGATTGACATTTGACATTGTCCGTAAGCATGAGTTAATTTGCACACAAAAAAACCATACAATAATGGAAAGACCTGTGTGTTGTCCTTGTTAACGCAGACAAAGAAGAGCTCCAACTTCTTTATCATAGCCTCAATTTTGTCCCGCACATTGAATATAGTTGAGGAGAGTCCTTGTAATCATGGATTCAGATCATTCAGGTGAGAAAAAACATCACTCAGATAGGCCAACTCGTCATCATACAAGAGGTCAGACAAGTGAAAATTATGGTCAGTGAAGAAAACTTTAAGCTCATCTCTCAATTTAAAAAAATGTGTCAATTCTTTGCCCCTTGATAACCAGCGCACTTCTGTATGTTGTTAAAACGTTACATGGTCACTGCCCATATCATTGCATATTGCAGAAAATACACGAGAGTTCAGGGGCCTTGCTTTAACAAAGTAACCATTTTCACTGTAGTGTCCAAAACGTCTTTCAAGCTGTCAGGCATTCCTTTGGCAGCAAGAGCCTCTCGGTGGATGTTGCAGTGTACCCAAGTGACGTCGGGACCAACTGCTTGCGCGCGCGTTACCACTCCATTATGTCTCCTTGACATGGCTTTTGCTCCATCAGTACAGATACCAACACATCTTGACCACCAAAGTCCATTTGATGTCACAAAGCTGTCGAGTACTTTAAAAATATCCCCTTATATTGTCCTGGTTTCCAGAAGAGGATGCCTTCATTAATTGACCCCCCATAAACGTAACGGACATATACCAGGAGCTGTGCCAGGCTACGTCTGTTGACTCATCCAGCTGTAACGCATATAATTCACTGGTTTGTATAAAACACAGTAATTGTTTCAAAACATCTCCTGTCATGTCACTGATGCTTCGTGAAACAGTGTTGTTTGATGAAGGCATTGTCTGTGTCATTTTTGGGGCTTTTTCCCCCAGCATTGTCCGTCGCCATATCTGTGGAAGCAGGAAGAGTTAAGTCCTCCACAATAGTATGGGGCTTGCCTGTCCTAGCCACTCGGTAGCTCACCATATAATACGCTCCTAGCACCTTCTTATTAATTGATACTGTTGCTTTTATACATGTCTTACTACTCGAAAAGTCGTCTTTATTCTCACTCAAAAAACTCCTGTGGCTTATTTTTCTAATTGTCATGTATCGTTTCTAAATGTCTGCGCTAGAGTGAAGGTTTCCCACGAGAGAGTAACGTTAATGTGATTGGATGTTAATTATTTGACTAGGCTACCTGTATTTGACATTGTGTTGTTATTTTGCTGAACACTAGATGGTTTAATTTTCTTTTGGGCAGTGAAACAAGGCTAGTCAGGCGAGAAAAAAAACTCACCCAAATGTATAGCCCCGTTGGAAAATATAAATGTAGTGTTCGAAAATGTGAATTTATTTAAAAAAATCAAAAATAAAATGTGAATCACACATCACCCCAGTTTGGGAATAACTGCCCTAACTCTTCAAATTGGGGCGGCAGGTAGCCTAGTGGTTAGAGCGTTGGGCCAGTAACCGAAAGGTTGCTAGATCGAATCTGTCGTTCTGCCCATGATACAAGCCAGTTAACCCACTGTTCCTAGGCCGTTATTGTAATTAAGAATTTGTTCTTAACTGACTTGCCTGGTTACATTTTTAAAAATATATTTACTTTTAGCAGGTGTTACCTTTGAAAGGTATCCGAGAGGGGGGCGATCATCAGGTTGACACACAGAATGGAGGACAGAGCCAGGAAGGTGCCACAGAGGAAGTGGGCCACGATAGGGTCCACTTCCCTCATGGAATTAAACTCGTGCTCAGACACTCAGATACTGTAAATATATTTCTTTATGTGTATTTTTAAAAATCATACTAGCACAGCTACAATAGCGTATACTATGTCATTTTGTGGGTATCTGTTTGATCAAATTGGGTTAACCTCTGAAACATAATCCATAAGTCACGTGCATAAGGGACAAAGATCTCTGCATATAGGAAGAGGAAACGTAGGACATCCCCCACAATCTTCCCCAGCATGACAATGAAAGCAATTCTAACCCTGTATAAAATGAGGATGAAAGGCAGTGGTATTGGTGTAATGTTGTGGATGATTCTAAGATCAGTATTATGTGTATTATATTATAGTATTATATTTGGTTACTTTATACTTGAAAATATCCAGACATGCTGTTTCAAAAAAGTATCCTATTTTGGACAGGAGGGCCTTGACCATGTTGGGGCATATGATGTCATGTTTTGTCATTTATTATCATGTCTTGTCCCTGTGCTTCCCATTCTATTCGTTTCCCTCTGCTGGTCTTATTAGGTTCTTTCCCTCTTTCTATCCCTCTCTCTCCCCCTCCCTCTCTCATGCTCTCTCTTCTCTCTAGCCGTTCCTGCTCCCAGTTCCTATTCCCCTAATCATTTTAGTCTTCCCATGTTCCCGATCCTTTTCCCTGATTAGAGTCCCTATTTCTCTCCTTGTTTCCCGTGCCCTGGGATCCTCATCTATATTCACCGTGCTGTGTCTATGTTTTGCCCTGTCGTGTCGTGTTTCCCTCAGATGCTGTGGTGAGCAGGTGTCTGTCATGGCCTTCCCGGGGCACCTGCAGTTCTCGAACATCTGTTCTCGTCTTTACGAGTATTATGTTTTGTAAAGTTTATTACTGGATTAAATACTCTGTTTTCGCCATGATTCACCTGGACACTGACCTGTCATGTGTCAATGTGGCGCCCCATTCATGTGTTGTTGTCATGGAACCTGAGAACATCAGGTGTACCCATGAGGACACTGACCTGGTGTCACCATTATACCTGAGCTACCCCTAGAACAATACCCATTGCTATGAGAACCTAACACCCGGTCCATGTGATCTGTTTAGCTATGATTTTCCATTGTTTTGTTGCCTTCACATGATCCATTGGGGACCAGGGAACGGTCTCGAATGGTGAAGTTCGGCAGTAAAGACTCATTCATCCCCACCACCAGATTGGTGCTCTAAAACGAAGGGGTTGTGAGATCAAGTAAAGAAATGGAGCCAAAAAGAGGAATCTATTTAGTGGTTGCAGTGTGGACGCGTTTCATCCCCCGGAGCCAGAGGGAAATGATGACCACAGCAAAGAGGCGCAGGCTCTCGTCTCGCAGCGTGCCTGCCAGCAAGAAGATATCTGCCACATGGATCCCAAACACTGCCATCAGCAGAATGTACAGCGGCCAATCAAAGATGTTCCTGTGACACATCCAAAATCGATATCATCACCTGCTTGCCAGCTCAGCCAGAGTTAAATCATATCCATATGACATGTATTGTGTATAAGACAAACACGTTCACCAGGGGTCTTGTAAGTAGTTTCCCTTCATGAGGCGGATGATCTTGATTTGCTCTTCCAAGAAATGTTTTTCCTTTGGAGCAGGAAGACAAAAAAATGGCAAGAATATGTAACGTTGCACAGTACATTCTCAATGGGATTATATAACAACCTGTAGCCTGACAAAGGGCATACTACCCATAGGAGGACTCTCCTTAGATCTTAAGTAAGTTTCATTTGGGTAACTGTGTCAGCCGAGATCAGGTCTAGAGACTTCAGTAAGACGTGTGTCTGTGTGTGTCTACTGGGTGAGAAAAGGTGCTGTGTGCGCCTCCCAAGTGAAACAGTAGTCTAAGGCGCTGCATCGAAGTGCTAGCTGTGCCACTAGACAATCTGCGTTCGAGCCAGGCTCTGTTGCAGCCGGCCGCGACTGAGAGACCCAAGGGGCGGAGCACAATTGGCCCAGCATCATCCGGGTTAAGGGAGGATTTGGCCCGTCGCCAGGTGTACGGTGTTTCCTCCAGCGCATTGGTGCGGCTGGCCTCCGGGTGAAGTGTGCATTGTGTCAAGAAACAGTGCGGCTTGGTTGGGTTGTGTTTCGGAGGACGTACGGCTCTCGACCTTCGCCTCTTCCGAGTCCGTATGGGAGTTGCAGCAATGAGACGAGACTGTAACTATCAATTGGATACCACGAAATTGGGGAGAAAAGGTGTAAAAAAAATAATCAAATAAACAAAATAAAAGGTGCTGTACCTTGGGCCACATGGGGTCATGGGGTCATCGTTGATCCGGCGTTCACACCACCGCTACCAGCGCTTCAGCTTCCTCCCGGAGCCTATCGTCTCCGCCACCTCCCGGCCCACCTCCACCACTGTCAGCCCCAGAGTCGCCACCACCCCAAACACACGCCACCAATCATGCAGGAAGATATATCTTTTTGTATTTCGATTTGTTTATTTGGATCCCCATTGGCTTTTACAATGGAGTCCACAATGACCTTATCAGTGACTTATGAGCAATCCAAGCATGTCCTAGCATGTCATAGCATGTCCTAGTATCTGTATGACCTGTAAAATAGTTGGGACCTTTATATTCACCATTTTTTATTTTGGATCCAAAAAAGGATTGAGTGAATCTTAAAAAAATAATAAAAAAGAGTAAAGTTCCCTCTCTCCTTCACTTTCTCACCTCAGAGAAAACATACGGCTCCTTGTCTCGGATGACAGACACAGAGATGGCCACGGTTGTCCAGGAGACGACAAACAGGAGGTTGAGGAGTAGGAGTATCCAATCCCCCAATCTACAGAGTCACTCGTTTACTAATCAGAGTGAAATACTGAGCCACCATTCAGTACTTTATTAACAGATCCCTTCAGCTATGTGTCTAACTGCATGAATGGTCAGGGCCGCTAGTGTATTTTATTTATGAGAGAGCAGGAGACTGGGGGGGGCAAGAGGGGAGACCCATTTGGCACGAGCGACACACCTGCCACTCCCTTCTGGCAAAAGTCTCTCTCTCTCTCTCTCTCTCTCTCTCTCTCTCTCTCTCTCTCTCTCTCTCTCTCTCTCTCTCCCTCTCTCATTCTCTCTCTCAAAGTCTCTACCCCTCTCTCTCTCTCTCTCTCTCTCTCTCTCTCTCTCTCTCTCTCTCTCTCTCTCTCTCTCTCTCTCTCAAAGTCTCTCTCGCTGTCTTTCACAGTCTCTCTCTCTCAAAGTCTCTCTCTCTCTTTCTCTCTCACTGATTAACTGACCTGCCATATAGTTTCCACTTGACAGTGATGAGCTTTAGAACCACAGGTTGCATGATGAGATCCAGCTTTCCCTGGTGCACTATGAACGGCAACTGTGGCGAGAGAGAGAGAGAGAAATAAGCCTGACAAGACCAAAAGAGAGAGAGAGAGAGAGAGAGAGAGAACAACTAGAGAGAGAGAGAGAGAGAGAGAGAGAGAGAGAGAGAGAGAGAGAGACTTTTGCCAGAAGGGAGTGGCAGGTGTGTCGCTCGTGCCAGAAAAACGTCTCAGAGAAAATTCATACAGCAATTATCATCAAATTAGTGGACTCACTTGACAAATTTGCCGCACACGTAGTCTTCCATTTTAGTTTTCATCCATTATCACTGCATTAGTCTGTTTAGCCTTAAAGAGGACATACTGGTGATCTAGTCTCACTGGCCACTCTCTCTGGAAGACAAGAAAAGATAAATTAGAGATGACAAAAAGTTTTTTTTAAACAACAACAAAAAATTAAGATCCCCAAAGTATAGATGAGATGTTTTAATTTTTTACTGTTTAGACAGGTTACCTTGTGAGCCCTGTGCTGGTGGATTCTGCTTGCAGGGTGGCTCTGGCTCCAGCAGGTGGAGGGAGTAGAACTGCTGCCTGGTCATCCGTTCAGTCACATGGAACTGGTTCATCACCAAATGAGCCTGACAAGACCAAAGAGAGCTAAACAAAGCTATAGGATGACCACCTACAAGAACCTACCAATTCACAACAACTAGCACATTGTCAGGCCTAACTATACAATTGGAGGTGTTTACTGTGACTTATTGGGTCCGTGACCATCCAACCCTTATTTACCACTGAGGTCATCTTGTCACTCTTTTGTTGCTGAGCTTTTTTCTGCATAGCAGGAAATGAAAACTTGTAGTGTATTTTTTTGTTGTTGTTGTCATTTCCACTTTCAAATGAAAAACGTATCAACCCCTACAGAGATGTCCCTTCATTATAATCCACATAATTATTCCCATTTCTTGTTGCTGCACGATTATATTTCTGCTGTAGCAAACTGGCTCAAATTAAGGTCCTTCGTCCTTGTTAAGGTACATATAATCACCAAGTATGCAAGTAATCATCTATGCATAGTCACTTTAACTATACCTACATGTACATATTACCTCAATTACCTCGACACCGCCGCCCCCGCACATTGACTCTCTACTGGTACCACCTGTATAAAGCCTCGCTACTGTTTTTTACACTGTCATTTTACAGTTTTATTTTATTTATTTACTTATCTATTGTTTACCTAATACCTATTTTTTACTTAAATATTGCACTGTTGTTTAGGGCCCTGTAAGTAAGCATTTCACTGTAAGGTCATTTTGGAATGCTTTTTCTAAGATAAAAATAGATATGAAAAAACATTGGAATCCTATGTCTAGGCATGAAACTGGTTGTTTGTCAAGAGCGGGACCACATGTGTGTCAAATCAAATGTTGTATTCGGGGCACGTGACAAATAAACTTTAATTTGATTTGACACACATGTGGCCCCGCTGTTGACAAACAACCAGTTTCATGCCTAGACATAGGATTCCAATCCAAAATGACAACACCATGACTTGGCCACATGCAGTGACAGCTCAGAGCTGTCATTGATTGAAAGGACGTGGTCGCCATAACAATGTGATTGACAGGTGCCACAATAATGTCAAAAGAAGGGTGGAGTGTTGAAGAGCTAAAGTCCACTCTGGGTCAACAAAGCACGTTTGAGACGGTGCTCAGCGTCTCAAACAAAGCGTTTGCTAAATGGCATCTATTATATAAACACAGAAATAACTGCGTTCTTATGACAAGGTTGTGATGTACAGTACAATGACCGCAGAGACACCCTTTGACAAGAAGAAAAAAAGGGACTTGTAAATCCAAGATGTTGTCCAGTTAAAGTTGGATAAAAGTTCTGTCTTCCGACAATGTGACTGAAGGCAATGAGGTCACTGCTGGAGAGTTTGTAATAGGTCAGGGAAAAACCTTACTGAGTCTTTAAAAAACACATGATTGATTTTGCATTCCAATCCTTGGTACGGATTCCTGAGTGGCAACATGCCTTCCTGAGGTCATAGAGCCAGCCAAACCAGCGGTTGCCCATACACTCCCTGTTCCACTTCACAAGACAGATCCAGCACCACTCAAACTTACACTGGGCAGGGGGGCACACCATGTGCATACAGACCCCTGGGACCACAGTATAGAAACACAACATTACAGACAGGCAAGAAAGAGAAATCTATTATATAGTGAGAATGAGAAAAAAATGTAGATATATAACCTAATGTGTATGTATTGGAACAAGGATCAGAGAATGGATGGAGAGAGATGGAGTGATGGAGAAACAGAGTGCCTTTACCACTCTTCTCCACAGGAACTTTGCAATGTGGACATGGGCATCTATAGTCTCATCTATAGTCTCCTGGGAGGCATGCTCCCACTGAGCCTGAAAAGCTGTTATTTTCCTGGCACCACACTCCCAGAGCCCTCAACTCCTCCCTGTAGGCTGTCTCGTCATTGTTGGTAATCAAGCCCACTACTATTGAGTTGTCTGCAAACTTGATGATTGAGTTGGAGGCGTGCTTGGCCACGCATTTCTGGGTGAACAGGGAGTACAGGAGGGGGCTGAGCACACACCCCTGTGGGGCCTTAGTGTTGAGGATCAGTGGAGTGGAGGTGTGCGGAGTGGAAGTCCAGGACCCAGTTGCACAGGACGGAGTTCAGACCCAGGGCCACACTTGTAATACAAGCCATGACGAGTGTGTTTCAGAGTGTTCCCTCACCAGTGTTGAGATACTAATGCTGGTTATGTCACAGTAGGGGGGCAGCAGAGACAGTGCATCAGTGAGCAGCACATAGGTGATTGGCTCAGTTACCTGCAGAGCTCCTCCTGTGACAGGTGCTGACGTCACACCACATTCCCCCTCATGGAACCCCTCCTTACAGTCACAGCAGAACACAAACTGCAAGGAGACACACAACACCTTGCCTGAATAATATTATAAATGTATTCACACTGAAAACCTGAACTGGGATCCATCTTAATTGTCTATAGTGGCTCCCTTTCCTTTCCAATGGATGTCAGCCATTAATTTGCTTTCATCAGTCAAGTTCCATCACGTCACTGCAGATGAGGGAAACGAGTCGTGGAGAGGAAGCCATATTTGCCTATTGAGATGCACCCCTGGTTTCAAGGCATAATGACTGGCTGAATCTTCTCCCACAGGTTGTATACAAGTTCCTAAGATAGACACTGGGTGGTGCTATCTCTCTATCCTCCCTCACGAGCAGCAACCCAACCTGCATGTGAAAGTCTAGAAGATGCTTTGTATTTTTAGCTCGACTGGAGCGCAACAGTGATTTTGCACTTCATCAAAGGGTCTGGAGTTTTGAAGGAAAGGGGGGCTTGTTGTTGTTTTTTCCTTATACTATCAGCTGTTTTTAAGTGTGACAGATAGCAGCTCTCCTCTCAGGGTCTGGGTGACAAACGGCGCTTCGTTTCCAAACTCCTGCATGGCGCCGCCTGTGATGAGACGAGGGGCGCTTCTGACAGGCTCTTTCTTCCTCCCCATCCCCCGTTCTTTCCCAGTCTTCCCTCAGATGAGCCTCCATCACTATCTTCGGCAGAAAACTCTGAACAGTCACTTCATCAAACCCCCGAGCTTGTCAAAGACAGACAGCGATGTGCTGCTCAGCCCAAATGTGGGACTCTCAGGACTCAACACTATACTAAACTGTAGCACGTTGACCTGATTGTCTGTGAAGTACTTTTTATTTTTTTATTTTTTTTATTTTACCCCTTTTTCTCCCCAATTCTGTGGTATCCAATTGTTGTAGTAATTACTATCTTGTCTCATCACTACAACTCCCGTACGGGCTCGGGAGAGATGAAGGTTGAAAGTCATGCGTCCTCCGATACACAACCCAACCAAGCCGCACTGCTTCTTAACACAGTGCGCATCCAACCTGGAAGCCAGCCGCACCACCATGCACCTTGGCTAGCGCACACTGCTCCCAGCCCGCCACAGGAGTCGCTGGTACGCGATGAGACAAGGACACCCCTACAGACCAAGCCCTCCCTAACCCGGGCAACGCTACCGGACCTCCCGGTCGCGGCAGAGCCTGGGCGCGAACCCAGGGACTCTGATGGCACAGCTGGCGCTGCCGTACAGCGCCCTTAACCACTGCCCCGTGAAGTACTTTCTAATGCCCTACTGCAACATTCACAGTAGCTTGTCTTTTTACCTTTATTTAACTAGGCAAGTCAGTTAAGAACCAATTCTTATTTTCAATGACGGCCTAGGAACAGTGGGTTAACTTGTCAGCTTGGGGATTCAAACTTGCAACCTTTCGGTTACTAGCCCAACGCTCTAACCACTAGGCTACCCTGCCACCACTAGGCTACCCTGCCGTCTTAAGTCTCACTTCAGCAGAAGCGTCATATCACTATAACAAACTCAAATTGAAAACTGTTTGACGGCTGGAGCCTATCTACAAAAGCCTATGACTAGGGTTCCGTTTTTCCTGATCAGGTCACTTGGTCAGCAAAAAAAAGACTAAGTATTTTTCTAGTTAAGTTTGGTTGGGTGGAGGGTGAGGGTGGGGGTGAGGTTTGAGGGTTGCGTTGAGGGGTTGAGGGCTGGCCAGTGGGTGGGTTGCACGGCTGGTACAGAGACAGAGCTGCCCAATGGAGTGTGGAAGACACACGAGAGGGTGTAGCAAGGGATACAGAAGGGCTCCGGTGGCTGATAAACCCATTTCCCCTCGCCTCCCTCCACCGAGCAACACAACGGATCACAGTACCCCAGACAGAACCCTCAGGGGGCAAACATACACACATACACAGGCACAAAAAAATACATGGTCACATTAACACATAGGAACACTAACAGGCCCTCACGCACCCGCCCATTGGCCTGCTGGGTGTTTAGCCTTTGGAACACCCACCCACCTGTCCAGACAGACAGACAGACAGACAGACAGACAGACAGACAGACAGACAGACAGACAGACAGACAGACAGACAGACAGACAGACAGACAGACAGACAGACAGACAGACAGACAGACAGACAGACAGACAGACAGACAGACAGACAGACAGACAGACAGACAGACAGACAGACAGACAGACATAGTTTTGTAGGTTCAGTACACTGCAGAGTCTGTCTCAGTACAGAAGCATGAAGGTTTGAACTAAGTGTGACAGCAGCAGCGCGAACTCATCTAAATGAGTGCATTCTAGTGAAGCTCTAAGAAGAACTCTGTGAGAGAGCTTACTGATGAAGTGCCAAAGACATCCCCCTTCTGCCCTCCCTGACACCCTTCCTTTCTCTCCATCTCCCTCTTCATCCCCTTCTCTCTCTCATAAGAAGAAAGCCTCTGACTCTCACACAGTCATGTCACTTCAGACACAAGACATAAAGACACTCTCTTGCTGTACATCTGCTAACGAAAATGACACCGACACACAAAAGACTCAAGGGAATATTGCATGGTTATCTCTCTAACAGAAACAGACACACACACACATACACCCACACGTACAAACACACAGTACATGATCACCCACACACACCCTGCAGTTCACCCTATCCAGCCCTAAAGACCTCCCCTGATTGAGTTCAGACTCTGTGCTAGGGCCTGTCCCCCGGCTAATTGCAACCGAGAGCCGGCTGGTGGATAAGACGAGGACCTGCACAGCCAGAGAGACAACCAGTCCTATTCCATGTTTACAGGTCGCCTCTCCTGACCACAGTTTCTATTGGCGCTTACGGCTGCAGCCTGGTCCGCCAGAGCCTATCTGAGTTGTACTTCCTGCCAGAGCCTATCTGAGCTGTACTTCCTGCCAGAGCCTATCTGAGCTGTACTTCCTGCCAGAGCCTATCTGAGTTGTACTTCCTGCCAGAGCCTATCTGAGTTGTACTTCCTGCCAGAGCCTATCTGAGTTGTACTTCCTGCCAGAGCCTATCTGAGTTGTACTTCCTGCCAGAGTCTATCTGAGTTGTACTTCCTGCCAGAGCCTATCTGAGTTGTACTTCCTGCCAGAGCCTATCTGAGTTGTACTTCCTGCCAGAGCCTATCTGAGCTGTACTTCCTACCAGAGCCTATCTGAGTTGTACTTCCTGCCAGAGCCTATCTGAGTTGTACTTCCTTCCTGCCAGAGCCTATCTGAGTTGTACTTCCTGCCAGAGCTGCAGCAGGGGGCTCCTAAAGCCAGCTCACAAACACTAGCAGGGAGGACATAAAAAGGACAGGGAGGGGGGCGATATTGATTTATGTATGTGGAGTCTGTGAGAGAAGCCAGCTCACCAATATCCTACTGTCTTGAGCACATCAACCCCCCCGAAGGAGGACTGCATCACTGGGAGTGTTAAAGTGACAGGACTTCCCTCTTATAGTAGCAGCCTGCCACCTATAAAGGGTTTATCTGCTTCCCCCAGACCTCTGGATGGACTGGAAGGCACGTAAGCGAGTGGGCCATCACACACACACACACACACAGGCATAGGCTCAAACTCCTTCTTTCTATCTCTTTCTCTCTTTTTAAAACAGCGGTCTTGAGTGACGTATATCTCTTTGAAGGCAAGGAGACTCCTGTGGCTCCAATAAAATAACCTTGTTTCCATTAGTGGAGCCAGAGAGAGAGAGACAGAGAAAGGAAAAAGTGTGTGAGAGAGATGTAATGATGATGTTGATGTTTGCAAACATGCAATCAGTCAGCCCTAATGAATGGTGAACTACATCCTAATCTTTAATCGACTGGCTAATTACAGAACATCATGCAAATTGTGTCATAATTACATCTTAATTGTACTATGATTGCATTTGCGTGATGGAGGGCAGGGAGGGTGTTGCTGATGGAAACACCAATCCGAGAAGAGATGAGGAGGGGCCAAGGGTCAGGGTATCCAATCTAAATGAAGGGCAGTGAACAATAGATCCAGTGTCTTTTCATGTGTTGTGTGCTTGCGCGTGTGTGTGCCGCTCCCTGCATCCCAAACCGTTGCTGATCAGACACTGGATCATCCTTCTGTCGTCCTCAGGCAGCAGGCCTGCTCCACAGAGGGATGGACACAACACTCCTCCCATCTGGAGTAGGCACTCCTCCGCTGCATACCGCTGGTACCCCTTCTGCTGATACACACAGAGAGAGATTCAGTAGTTACTTCATTAGTTATTTATGGATAAATGAGAGAAAGATATAAAAAGAGAGAGAGAGAGAGAGAAAGATATAAGAAGAGAGAGATATAAGAGAGAGAGAGAGAGAGAGAGAGAGAGAGAGAGAGAGAGAGAGAGAGAGAGAGAGAGAGAGAGAGAAGAGAGAGAGAGAAAGAGATAAGAAGAGAGAGAGAGAGAGAGAGAGAGAGAGAGAGAGAGAGAGAGAGAGAGAGAGAGAGAGAGAGAGAGAAAGATATAAGAAGAGAGAGAGAGAGAGAGAGAGAGAGAGAGAGAGAGAGAGAGAGAGAGAGAGAGAGAGAGAGAGAGAGAGAGAAAGATAAGAAGAGAGAGAGAGAGAGAGAGAGAGAGAGAGAGAGAGAGAGAGAGAGAGAGAGAGAGAGAGAGAGAGAGAGAGAGAGAGAGAGAGAAAGATATAAGAAGAGAGAGAGAGAGAGAGAGAGAGAGAGAGAGAGAGAGAGAGAGAGAGAGAGAGAGAGAGAGAGAGAGAGAGAGAGAGAGAGAGAGAGAGAGAGAGAGAGAGAGAGAGAGAGAGAGAGAGAGAGAGAGAGAGAGAGAAAGATATAAGAAGAGAGAGAGAGAGAGAGAGAGAGAGAGAGAGAGAGAGAGAGAGAGAGAGAGAGAGAGAGAGAGAGAGAGAGAGAGAGAGAGAGAGAGAGAGAGAGAGAGAGAGAGAGAGAGAGAGAGAGAGAGAATGAGAGGAAAGAAGAATGAAAGAGCAAAAGAGAGGTACATTCACGCACAAGCACATACACATTATACAGTTCATACACACAACCACAGACACACACACAGCATTATGACCAGACACATATTCATGCTAATTGTTTCTGTGACAAAGGCTAATTGCCTTCATTAATGCATGCCTCAATCACATATCTGCATAAACGGCCAGCTCTGGGAGGGGCTTTTAACCATCCAGTTCACACAACTTAAAGGGATAATTCAAGAATTTTTAAATGAAGCCCTTTATCTACTTCCCCAGAGGCAAATTAACCTGTGGATACCATTTGTATGTCTCTGCGCGCATTTTGAAGAAAGGAGCAACTAGTGTTAGCACAATTGCTAACTAGGTTAAGCACAATGACTGGAATTCTAGCATGCTAGTAGATGCCATATACTGAGAGTCATTTCGGTAGGTCTCGTGAACCTACCTCTAAATTCCTCCATACTGGATGCAGAGACATAGAAATGCTATCCATGTGTTAATGTGTCTCTCGGGAAGTATAAAGAGCTTCATTGCAAAAATCCAGAAGTATCCCTTTAAGCTTACAAAATGTAGCATTTTACTGAGTGATGGAGCCACAGGGCACCCTTAGAGTTGATTAAGTATTCCGATTTAGAATTCAAAGCCATGCCAATGACTCATGCAATAGAAGCATTGTTTCATTAGTTCATTGTGGAAAACGTGCTAATGCTGTGTTGGAGTTAATTGAAATCGTGTTGAAGAAAGTGTGTTTGCCTGAAGAGTGTCAGGAGTGAATGGCAGAAAATAGGTCCAGATTTGAAATTAGCCTTGTTTGCATAGCGATGAAGAAAAGAGTATCTCACCAATAAAAATGACCATAAGCCTGCTTTTCTATTTTATGCCATTCACTCCTGACACTCTTCAGGCAAACACACTTTCTTCAACATTATTTCAACTCTTCAACCTTATTTCATTTTACTCCAACATAGCATTACCGCGTTTTCCATAATAAACCTAATGAACTACTGAAACAATGCTTCTATTGCATGAGTCATTGGCATGGCTTTGAATTCTAAATCTGAATACTCAATCAACTCTAAGGGTGCCCTGTTCAACTATTGCTGTAGACATACTATTCTATCCACGTATTCCTCAGATAAAATATATATTGTATCCACATGCTATCCATAATGTCTATACATCCCATCACACATACATACACACATATATATATATATATATATATATATATATATATATATATATATATATATATATATATATATATATATATATATATATATATATATATATATACAGTACCAGTCAAACGTTTGGACACACCTACTCATTCAAGGGTTTTTCTTTATTTTGACTATTTTCTACATAATAGAAGAATAACGAAGGCATCAAAACTATGAAATAACACATATGGAATCATGTAGTAAAAAAGTGTTAAACAAATCAAAATATATTTTATATTTGAGATTCTTCAAAGCAGCTGCCTTGATGACAGCTTTGCACACTCTTGGCATTCTCTCAACCAGCTTCATGAGGTAGTCACCTGGAATGGATTTCAATTAACAGGTGTGCCTTGTTAAAGGTTAATTTGTGGAATTTCTTTCCTTCTTCATGCGTTTGAGCAAATCAGTTGTGTTGTGACAAGGTAGATAGATACCTATTTGGTAAAAGACCATGTCCATATTATGGCAAGAACAGCTCAAATAAGCAAAGAGAGGTGACTCTGCATCATTTGTCATGCAGGTGAAAGAGGACCCAAAAGCGACTTGGCGAAAACAGAGTCTTTAATCCAGTAAAGTAAATACAATCAAAAAAACACAACTTTCACTCGAAAAGACGAGGACAAACTGGAGACTCGATCTTGAACAGCAGGTGAACAGCAGGTTGCCTCGGGAAGGCACTTGAACCAAACAGACTCAGACACCTGCTCACCACGCAGCATCTGAGGAAAACACGACACGACAGGGCGATACACAAACACAGCACGGTGAATTCTAGACAAGGAACCGACAGGGCAGAAACGAATAACAAGGAGAGAAATAGGGACTCTAATCAGGGAAAAGGATCGGGAACAGGTGTGGGAAGACTAAATGATTGATTAGGGAATAGGAACAGCTGGGAGCAGGAACGGAACGATAGAGAGAAGAGAGAGCGGGAGAGTGAGAGAGGGAGGGGGAGAGAGAGGGATAGAAAGAGGGAAAGAACCTAATAAGACCAGCAGAGGGAAACGAATAGAAGGAGAAGAACAGGGACAAGGCATGATAATCAATGACAAAACATGACAGTACCCCCACTCACCGAGCGCCTCCTGGCGCACTCGAGGAGGAATCCTGGCGGCAACGGAGGAAATCATCAATGAGTGAACGGTCCAGCACGTCCCGAGACGGAACCCAACTCCTCTCCTCAGGACCGTAACCCTCCCAATCCACTAAGTATTGGTGACCCCGTCCCCGAGAACGCATGTCCATGATCTTATGTACCTTGTAAATAGGTGCGCTCTCGACAAGGACGGGAGGGGGGAGGGAAGACGAACGGGAGTGCGAAGAAAGGGCTTGACACAGGAGACATGGAAGACAGGATGGACGCGACGAAGATGTCGCGGAAGAAGCAGTCGCACAGCGACAGGATTGACGACCTGGGAGACACGGAACGGACCAATGAACCGCGGAGTCAACTTACGAGAAGCTGTCGTAAGAGGAAGGTTGCGAGTGGAAAGCCACACTCTCTGGCCGCAACAATACCTTGGACTCTTAATCCTGCGTTTATTGGCGGCTCTCACAGTCTGTGCCCTGTAACGGCAAAGTGCAGACCTCACCCTCCTCCAGGTGCGCTCACAACGTTGGACAAACGCTTGAGCGGAGGGAACGCTGGACTCGGCAAGCTGGGATGAGAACAGAGGAGGCTGGTAACCCAGACTACTCTGAAACGGAGATAACCCGGTAGCAGACGAAGGAAGCGAATTGTGAGCGTATTCTGCCCAGGGAGCTGTTCTGCCCAAGACGCAGGGTTTCTGAAAGAAAGGCTGCGTAGTATGCGACCAATCGTCTGATTGGCCCTCTTTGCTTGACCGTTAGACTGGGGATGAAACCCGGAAGAGAGACTGACGGACGCACCAATCAAACGACAGAACTCCCTCCAAAACTGTGACGTGAATTGCGGGCCTCTGTCTGAAACGGCGTCTAACGGGAGGCCATGAATTCTGAATACATTCTCGATAATGATTTGTGCCGTCTCCTTAGCGGAAGGAAGTTTAGCGAGGGAATGAAATGTGCCGCCTTAGAGAACCTATCGACAACCGTAAGAATCACAGTCTTCCCCGCAGACAAAGGCAGACCGGTAATGAAGTCTAGGGCGATGTGAGACCATGGTCGAGAAGGAATGGGGAGCGGTCTGAGACGACCGGCAGGAGGAGAGTTACCCGACTTAGTCTGCGCGCAGTCCGAACAAGCAGCCACGAAACGGCGCGTGTCACGCTCCTGAGTCGGCCACCAAAAGCGCTGGCGAATAGACGCAAGAGTGCCTCGAACACCGGGATGACCAGCTAACTTGGCAGAGTGAGCCCACTGAAGAACAGCCAGACGAGTGGAAACAGGAACGAAAAGGAGGTTACTAGGACAAGCGCGCGGCGACGCAGTGTGCGTGAGTGCTTGCTTAACCTGTCTTTCAATTCCCAGACTGTTAACCCGACAACACGCCCATAAGGAAGAATCCCCTCGGGATCAGTAGAAGCCACAGAAGAACTAAACAGACGGGATAAGGCATCAGGCTTGGTGTTCTTGCTACCCGGACGGTAAGAAATCACAAACTCGAAACGAGCGAAAAACAACGCCCAACGAGCTTGACGGGCATTAAGTCGTTTGGCAGAACGGATGTACTCAAGGTTCTTATGGTCTGTCCAAACGACAAAAGGAACGGTCGCCCCCCAACCACTGTCGCCATTCGCCTAGGGCTAAGCGGATGGCGAGCAGTTCACGGTTACCCACATCATAGTTGCGCTCAGATGGCGACAGGCGATGAGAAAAATAAGCGCAAGGATGAACCTTATCGTCAGACTGGAAGCGCTGGGATAGAATGGCTCCCACGCCTACCTCTGAAGCGTCAACCTCGACAATGAATTGTCTAGTGACGTCAGGAGTAACGAGGATAGGAGCGGACGTAAAACGTTCTTTTAGAAGATCAAAAGCTCCCTGGGCGGAACCGGACCACTTAAAACACGTCTTGACAGAAGTAAGAGCTGTGAGAGGGGCAGCAACTTGACCGAAATTACGAATGACACGCCGATAGAAATTAGCGAAACCTAAAAAGCGCTGCAACTCGACACGTGACCTTGGAACGGGCCAATCACTGACAGCTTGGACCTTTGCGGAATCCATCTGAATGCCTTCAGCGGAAATAACGGAACCGAGAAAAGTAACGGAGGAGACATGAAAAGAGCACTTCTCAGCCTTTACGTAGAGACAATTCTCTAAAAGGCGCTGTAGAACACGTCGAACGTGCTGAACATGAATCTCGAGTGACGGAGAAAAATCAGGATATCGTCAAGATAGACAAAAACAAAGATGTTCAGCATGTCTCTCAGAACATCATTAACTAATGCCTGAAAAACAGCTGGCGCATTGGCGAGACCAAACGGCAGAACCCGGTACTCAAAATGCCCTAACGGAGTGTTAAACGCCGTTTTCCACTCGTCCCCCTCTCTGATGCGCACGAGATGGTAAGCGTTACGAAGGTCCAACTTAGTAAAGCACCTGGCTCCCTGCAGAATCTCGAAGGCTGATGACATAAGGGGAAGCGGATAACGATTCTTAACCGTTATGTCATTCAGCCCTCGATAATCCACGCAGGGGCGCAGAGTACCGTCCTTCTTCTTAACAAAAAGAACCCCGCCCCGGCCGGAGAGGAAGAAGGCACTATGGTACCGGCGTCAAGAGACACAGACAAATAATCCTCGAGAGCCTTACGTTCGGGAGCCGACAGAGAGTATAGTCTACCCCGAGGAGGAGTGGTCCCCGGAAGGAGATCAATACTACAATCATACGACCGGTGAGGAGGAAGGGAGTTGGCTCGGGACCGACTGAAGACCGTGCGCAGATCATGATATTCCTCCAGCACTCCTGTCAAATCGCCAGGTTCCTCCTGAGAAGTAGGGACAGAAGAAACGGGAGGGATGGCAGACATTAAACACTTCACATGACAAGAAACGTTCCAGGATAGGATAGAATTACTAGACCAATTAATAGAAGGATTATGACATACTAGCCAGGGATGACCCAAAACAACAGGTGTAAACGGTGAACGAAAAAATCAAAAAAGAAATAGTCTCACTGTGGTTACCAGATACTGTGAGGGTTAAAGGTAGTGTCTCAAATCTGATACTGGGAAGATGACTACCATCTAAGGCGAACATGGGCGTAGGCTTCTCTAACTCTCTGAAAGGAATGTCATGTTTCCGAACCCATGCTTCGTCCATGAAACAACCCTCAGCCCCAGAGTCTATCAAGGCACTACATGTAGCACCCGAACCGGTCCAGCGTAGATGGACCGACAAAGTAGTACAGGATCTTGATGGAGAGACTTGAGTAGTTGCGCTCACCTGTAGCCCTCCGCTTACAGATGAGCTCTGGCTTTACTGGACATGAATTAACAAAATGTCCAGCAACTCCGCAATAGAGGCACAGGCGGTTGGTGATCCTCCGTTCCCTCTCCTTAGTCGAGATGCTAATCCCTCCCAGCTGCATGGGCTCAGTCTCTGAGCCAGAGGAGGGAGATGGTTGCGATGCGGAGCAGGGAAACACCGTTGATGCGAGCTCTCTTCCACGAGCCCGGTGACGAAGATCTACCCGTCGTTCTATGCGGATGGCGAGAGCAATCAAAGAGTCCACATCTGAAGGAACCTCCCGGGAGAGAATCTCATCCTTAACCACTGCGTGAGTCCCTCCAGAAAACGAGCGAGCAGCGCCGGCTCGTTCCACTCACTAGAGGCAGCAAGAGTGCGAAACTCAATAGAATAATCCGTTATGGACCGTTCACCTTGGCATAGGGAAGCCAGGGCCCTAGAAGCCTCCCTACCAAAAACTGAACGGTCAAAAACCCGAATCATCTCCTCTTTAAAGTTCTGGTACTTGTTAGAGCAATCAGCCCTTGCCTCCCAGATAGCTGTGCCCCATTCTCGAGCCCGGCCAGTAAGGAGTGAAATGACGTAAGCAACCCGAGCTCTCTCTCTAGAGTATGTGTTGGGTTGGAGAGAGAACACAATCTCACACTGCGTGAGAAAGGAGCGGCACTCAGTGGGCTGCCCGGAGTAGCAAGGTGGGTTATTAACCCTAGGTTCTGGAGGCTCGGCAGGCCAGGAAGTAACAGGTGGCACGAGACGAAGACTCTGGAACTGTCCAGAGAGGTCGGAAACCTGAGCGGCCAGGTTCTCCACGGCATGGCGAGCAGCAGACAATTCCTGCTCGTGTCTGCCGAGCATGGCTCCTTGGATCTCGACGGCAGTGTAACGAGCGTCTGAAGTCGCTGGGTCCATTCCTTGGTCGGTTCCTTCTGTCATGCAGGTGAAAGAGGACCCAAAAGCGACTTGGCGAAAACAGAGTCTTTAATCCAGTAAAGTAAATACAATCAAAAAAACACAACTTTCACTCGAAAAGACGAGGACAAACTGGAGACTCGATCTTGAACAGCAGGTGAACAGCAGGTTGCCTCGGGAAGGCACTTGAACCAAACAGACTCAGACACCTGCTCACCACGCAGCATCTGAGGAAAACACGACACGACAGGGCGATACACAAACACAGCACGGTGAATTCTAGACAAGGAACCGACAGGGCAGAAACGAA
Organism: Oncorhynchus gorbuscha; assembly: GCF_021184085.1. Taxonomy (NCBI): domain Eukaryota; kingdom Metazoa; phylum Chordata; class Actinopteri; order Salmoniformes; family Salmonidae; genus Oncorhynchus; species Oncorhynchus gorbuscha. The sequence continues at coordinate 60,416,052 of NC_060178.1, forward strand.
TAACAAGGAGAGAAATAGGGACTCTAATCAGGGAAAAGGATCGGGAACAGGTGTGGGAAGACTAAATGATTGATTAGGGGAATAGGAACAGCTGGGAGCAGGAACGGAACGATAGAGAGAAGAGAGAGCGGGAGAGTGAGAGAGGGAGGGGGAGAGAGAGGGATAGAAAGAGGGAAAGAACCTAATAAGACCAGCAGAGGGAAACGAATAGAAGGAGAAGAACAGGGACAAGGCATGATAATCAATGACAAAACATGACAGTACCCCCCCACTCACCGAGCGCCTCCTGGCGCACTCGAGGAGGAATCCTGGCGGCAACGGAGGAAATCATCAATGAGTGAACGGTCCAGCACGTCCCGAGACGGAACCCAAAAAACTTGCTTAAATCATTGGAAAATTATATTAAAAACAATATTCTCTGTACATGTTCAACTTGGAAAATCAGGTAGAGATTGCCCATACTGGGCACAATTTTACACACAAAAGGGGGCCTGGCTATGCCTCCCACCCATGGGAGTGAAAGCTAAGCTCCACCCCTGCAGACAGCAATTATCCCAGTGGAAATTATGATTACTCTCATTTGCATCTGTTCACACACTCCTCCTATCATCATCCTTGTTCCACCCCCCCCCCATACACAGCCCACCTCTACACACACAAACTGCACAGCAACCATATACAAACACAGAGGGAGTGCTATGCAGTGGGACAGAGTGCAGTTACACTGGCAGAAAGAGTGTACATGGAGAAAAACAGTCATGCTGCGGAGGGGCAGAGAGATGGTTATAGACAGCATCTCTGGATTCAGTAAATGGGAAAAGGTGACAGAAAGGTGTCCATTGCCACAGGTGTAAACGAAGCAAGCTCTGGGCCAAACTTTCAGCCCTGTGTTGTTTCTGAGCCAGACTCCTGCACATATCCCCTGATGATAGCGGTAGTCTGTCCTGCTCCTCTCTCCGTGATGTATCTGCACACTGTCAGCAAAATACTGCTGCCTATTTATGGCGAAGGCCCTTTCCAGCTGTGTGGTGGTCTCAAAGTCTCAAAGCAGGCCAGGGCAATTACGTTTCATCTCAGCCAAGGGTGGGCATTGCTGCTGATGGACTGTGACACAGAGTCGTTGTGTGTGTGTGTGTGTGTGTGTGTGTGTGTGTGTGTGTGTGTGTGTGTGTGTGTGTGTGTGTGTGTGTGTGTGTGTGTGTGTGTGTGTGTGTGTGTGTGTGTGTGTGTGTGTGTGTGTGTGTGTGTGTGTGTATCATGAGACCGAATGTGTGTGTCTATGTGTGTGAGAGTGTCTATGTTTGTGTGTGTTTGTGTGTGTGTAGCTGTGATGGCTACTCCATTCTCTCAATGTTGATTTCCTTCAGCACAGTGAACTCATTTCATTCCTGACCCCAGGAATGAGTATCAGCTCTGCAGTAGTTGATATCAGTGCTGCAGTAGTTGATATCAGTGCTGCAGTAGTTGATATCAGTGCTGCAGTAGTTGATATCAGTGCTGCAGTAGTTGATATCAGTGCTGCAGTAGTTGAGATCAGTTCTGCAGTAGTTGATATCAGTTCTGCAGTAGTTGATATCAGTGCTGCAGTAGTTGATATCAGTGCTGCAGTAGTTGATATCAGTTCTGCAGTAGTTGATATCAGTTCTGCAGTAGTTGATATAAGTGCTGCAGTAGTTGATATCAGTGCTGCAGTAGTTGATATCAGTGCTGCAGTAGTTGATATCAGTTCTGCAGTAGTTGATATCAGTGCTGCAGTAGTTGATATCAGTGCTGCAGTAGTTGATATCAGTTCTGCAGTAGTTGAGATCAGTTCTGCAGTAGTTGATATCAGTTCTGCAGTAGTTGATATCAGTGCTGCAGTAGTTGATATCAGTGCTGCAGTAGTTGATATCAGTGCTGCAGTAGTTAATATCAGTTCTGCAGTAGTTGATATCAGTGCTGCAGTAGTTGATATCAGTGCTGCAGTAGTTGATATCAGTTCTGCAGTAGTTGATATCAGCTCTGCAGTAGTTGATATCAGTGCTGCAGTAGTTGAGATCAGTGCTGCAGTAGTTGATATCAGTGCTGCAGTAGTTGATATCAGTTCTGCAGTAGTTGATATCAGTTCTGCAGTAGTTGATATCAGTTCTGCAGTAGTTGATATCAGTGCTGCAGTAGTTGATATCAGTGCTGCAGTAGTTGATATCAGTTCTGCAGTAGTTGATGTCAGTGCTGCAGTAGTTGATATCAGTGCTGCAGTAGTTGATATAAGTGCTGCAGTAGTTTATATCAGTGCTGCAGTAGTTGATAGCAGTGCTTCAGTAGTTGATATCAGTGCTTCAGTAGTTGATATCAGTGCTGCAGTAGTTGATTAAGTGCTGCAGTAGCTGATATCTGTTCTGCAGTAGTTGATTCTCTGGGACTCTCATCTCTGTGATCAGATGTATAGAATGGTGCGGACAGTGAGATGAATGCCTTGGCTTCTCTGTCCTGTCAAAAGCATAGAAAACCCCCCAGCCAACAACCTTATAGACAAGAAAAGCCCCTTGGCAAACAAGCAGCTCTTGTAAGCTCAGATTCCAGGCCAGATCCACACGAACCAAGATGCTGCACTAAAAGGACTTCTAAAATTGGATTTAATTAGACTTACCCTAGCCCAGGTTTGGGGACCCTAGGACAGAGTATGTACTAGGCCCATAGGAAACCTGTGTACAATTACAGAGATCATATTAGTCATAATACGGCATGTAAATTGTATCTGTCCAACCTTCAACTGTCCATGTTTCTCTCTAAGAAGCTGATCAGTGGAGCCTCCTGCACAGACACAGTTAGTTGTAGGAAGGGCCCTGTAGGCTCCAGCATGCTAATGTCGCTAATCTCTCTGGGGGTCTCCTACACCACATCTCTGCCGCCACTGTCTCACTGTGCTTATGAAAATCCACCCGACGAACGCTAATCACGTCTAGCCCGAGCTGGGAGGGAAGGTTCCGACGGGGGGAGTGTTAAAAAGAGGAAGAAGAAAAGAAAAAACAGACACTGACTTTTGTCTAAATGTAATTAAAGATACAGATGGAGACAGCAACATAGTGACATGATGTTGTCATGGTGATGTGTCAACAGAGGCGCAGCCCTTGGTAAACTTGCAGAGGTATCAATCGAGTGACAGAGGGGGGGGGGGGGTAGAGAGAAAGAGATTGACAGACAACGTCAGACAGATAATAGGAGGAAGAGGGGAAGAGAGAGAGAGAAAGGAAAATAAATAGAGTTGGGGTAGACGGACACAAAGACATGGCGAGGGGATTCTCTCATGTAGCTTCGCTCAGAACAAAAGACATAAGAGTAACTGAAGATCGTGAGGTCACAGGTCAAATGAGGATTCGAAAACCTGGATGTGTGTTTTGCCGTTTCGCAAGGTGGTCCACCTCTCTGTGGAGTCCACTCTGCTGTTCAACCGAAAGGACAACCAGTTAAGAAGGTGATCCGTTTCTCTCAGTGTCAAATCAATTCACTCAGCGCTTCCTTAATGACTGTTGTTTAACCGTTGTGCTCAATAGTTTATTGATCCCTTCATAACAGTGTGAAAAATGGCCTTAAGACGTCCGTATTGAGTTTGTACGGCTAAAAGGAAAAGACGGGGTCAGAGGAGGTGGAGGAGCTGGAATGGTTGGTTATCATCTGTACATGATGATAACCAGTAAAGCATAAATGGTCATTTGTAATATAAAAGAATGACACTTTGGTAAGAGCAAGAGTATCACTTGGCTCTGATGTAGTTCTGAGTAAAGCCATTGTAACCAGTTGCAATGCATTGTATAATCTCAAAGTAAAAACCCTGCCCACACATTCCGTCTAACCGAGGTCATGTCTACACTTGACACTTATATGCGACTTCTAAAATCAAATCCAATTTTATTTGTCACGTGCGCCGAAGGCAACCGGTGTAAGTGCTTACTTACAAGCCCTAAACCAACAACGCAGTTCAGGAAATAGAATTTATCAAATATTTATTAAATAAACAAAAGTAAAAAATAAACAAAAAAGTAACACAATAAAATTACATAAAAATAACGACGCTGTATACAGAGGGTAACGTTACAGAGTCAATGTGCGGGGGTACAGGTTAGTCGAGGTAATTTGTACATGTAGGAAGGGGTAAAGTTACTATGCAAATCAAATCAAATCAAATGTATTTATATAGCCCTTCGTACATCAGCTGATATCTCAAAGTGCTGTACAGAAACCCAGCCTAAAACCCCAAACAGCAAACAATGCAGGTGTAAAAGCACGGTGGCTAGGAAAAACTCCCTAGAAAGGCCAAAACCTAGGAAGAAACCTAGAGAGGAACCGGGCTATGTGGGGTGGCCCACATAGCCTAGTCCTCTTCTGGCTATGCCGGGTAGAGATTATAACAGAACATGACCAAGATGTTCAAATGTTCATAAATGACCAGCATGGTCAAATAATAATAAGGCAGAACAGTTGAAACTGGAGCAGCAGCACAGTCAGGTGGACTGGGGACAGCAAGGAGCCATCATGTCAGGTAGTCCTGGGGCACGGTCCTAGGGCTCAGGTCCTCCGAGAGAGAGAAAGAAAGAGAGAATTAGAGAGAGCATATGTGGGGTGGCCAGTCCTCTTCTGGCTGTGCCGGGTGGAGATTATAACAGAACGTGGCCAAGATGTTCAAATGTTCATAAATGACCAGCATGGTTGAATAATAGTAAGGCAAAACAGTTGAAACTGGAGCAGGAGCATGGCCAGGTGGACTGGGGACAGCAAGGAGTCCTCATGTCAGGTAGTCCTGGGACATGGTCCTAGGGCCCAGGCCAGTTGAAACTGGAGCAGCAGCATGGCCAGGTGGACTGGGGACAGCAAGGAGTCATCATGTCAGGTAGTCCTGGGGCATGGTCCTAGGGCTCAGGTCCTCCGAGAGAGAGAAAGAAAGAGAGAAGGAGAGAATTAGAGAACGCACACTTAGATTCACACAGGACACCTGAATAGGACAGGAGAAGTACTCCAGATAAACAAACTGACCCTAGCCCCCCCGACACATAAACTACTGCAGCATAAATACTGGAGGCTGAGACAGGAGGGGTCAGGAGACACTGTGGCCCCATCCGAGGACACCCCCGGACAGGGCCAAACAGGAAGGATATAACCCCACCCACTTTGCCAAAGCACAGCCCCCACACCACTAGAGGGAAATCTTCAACCACCAACTTACCATCCTGAGACAAGGCCGAGTATAGCCCACAAAGATCTCCGACACGGTACAACCCAAGGGGGGGGGGGGCTGTGCTTTGGCATCTATGCATAGATAAACAGCAAGTAGCAGCAGTGTAAAAATAAAGGGGGGGTGGGTCAATGTAAATAGTCTGGGTGGCCATTTGATTATTTAATAGTTCAGCATTCTTATAGCTTGGGGGTAGAAGCTGTTAAGGAGCCTTTTGGACCTAAACCTGGCACTCAGGTACCACAGAGAGAACAGTCTATGACTTGGGTGACTGGAGTTTTTGACAATTGTTTGGGGCCTTTTGCTGACACCGCCTAATATATAGGTCCTGGATGGCAGGAAGTTTGGCCCCAGTGAGGTATTGGGCCACATGCACTACCCTCTGTAGAGCCTTACAGTCGGATGCCAAGCAGTTGCCATACGAGGCAGTGATGCAACCGGTCAAGATGCCCTCGATGGTGCAGCTGTAGAACTTTTTGAGGATCTGGGGACTCATGCAAAATCTTGTTGTCGTGCCCTCTTCACGACTATCTTGGTGTGTTTGGACCATGATATTTTGATGGTGATGTGGACACTAAGGAACTTGAAACTCTCGACCCGCTCCACTACAGACCCGGTCGATGTTAATGGGGGCCTGTTCGTCCCTCCTTTTCTTGCTCACATTGAGTGAGAGGTTGTTGTCCTGGCACCACACTGCCAGGTCTCTGACCTCCTCCCTATAGGCTGTCTCATCGTTGTCGGTGATCAGGTCTACCACTGTTGTGTCATCAGCAAACTTAATGATGGTGTTGGAGTTGTACTTGGCCACGTAGTCGTGGGTGAACAGGGAGTACAGGAGGGGATGTAACACGCACCCCTGAGGGGCCCCGGTGTTGAGGATAAGAGTGGCAGATGTGTTACCTAACCTTACCACTTGGGGGCGTCAGGAGGTTCCGGATCCAGTTGCAGAGGGAGGTGTTTCGTCTCAGGGTCCTTAGCTTAGTGATGAGCTTTGTGGGCACTATGATGTTGAACGCTGAGCTGTAGTCAATGAACAGCATTCTCACATAGGTGTTCCTTTTGTCCAGGTGGGAAAGGGCAGTGTGGAGTGCGATTGAGATTGATTCATCTGTGGATCTGTTGGGGAAGTGTGCAAATTGGAGTTGGTCTAGGGTTTCCGGGATGATGGTGTTGATGTGAGCCATGACCAGCCTTTCAAAGCACTTCATGGCTACTGATGAAAGTGCGACGGGGCGGTAGTCATTTAGGCAGGTTACCTTCACATTCTTGGGCACAGGGACTACGGTGGTCTGCTTGAAATATGTAGGTATTACAGACTCGGTCAGGGAGAGGTTGAAAATGTCAGTGAAGACACTTGCCAGTTGGTCCGCACATGCTCGGAGTACACGGCCTTGCAATCCGTCTGTCCCAACGGCCTTGTGTACGTTGACCTGTTTAAAGGTCTTGCTCACATCAGATACGGAGAACGTGATCACACAGTCATCCGGAGCAGCAGGTGCTCTCATGCATGCTTCAGTGTTGCTTGCCTCGAAGAAAACATAAAAGGCATTTAGCTCCTCTGGTCAGCTAGCATCACCGAGCAGCTCGTGGCTGGTTTTCCTTTTGTAGTCCGTAATCATTTTCAAGCCCTGCCACAACCGACGAGCCTGTGTAGTAGGATAAAATTCTAGCCCTGTATTGACCCTTTGCCTTTTTGATGGTTCGTCTGAGGGCATAGAGGGATTTCTTATAAGCGTCCGGATTAGTGTCCCGTTCCTTGAAAGCAGCAGCTCTAGCCTTTAGCTCGGTGGGGATGTTGCCTGTAATCTATGGCTCTATGGTTGGGATGTGAACGTACGGTCACTGTGGGGACTGAGGTGGTATACAACTCAATGTCATTGGATGAACCACAGAACATATTCCAGTCTGTGCTAGCAAAACAGCTCTGTAGAGTATCATCCGCATCATCTGACCACTTCCGTATTGAGCGAGTCACTAATACTTCCTGCTTTAGTTTTTGCTTGTAAGCGAGAATCAGGAGGATAGAATTATGGTCAGGTTTGCCAAATGGAGGGTGAGGGAGAGCTTTGTATGTGTCTCTGTGTGTGGAGTAAAGGTGGTCTAGAGTTGTTTTCCCTCTGGTTGCACATGTGACATGCTGGTAAAAATGAGGTAAAACGGATTTAAGTTAACCTACATTAAAGAGCATTTTCTTGTTTGCTTATGGCCTTATACAGCTCGTTGAGTGCGGTCTCAGTGCCCGCATCTGTTTGTGGTGGTAAATAGACGGCTACCATTAAAATAGATGAGAACTCTCTTGGAAGATAGTGTGGGCTACAGCTTATCATGAGGTACTCTACCACAGGTGAGCAATACCTCAAGACCTCTGTCCTGCCGATGCACAGAAAACCCAGCCAGCTCTATATTATCCGTGTCGTTCAGCCACGACTCTGTTAAACCTAAGATATTACGTTTTCTAATGTCCCGTTGGTAGGATAGTCTCCACCGTAGATCGAGTTTGTTTTCCAGTGATTGCATGTTGACCAATAAGAACTGATAGATGTGGTGATTTACTCACTCGCCTCCGAATCTTCACAAGGCACCCAGAAATTCTCCCTCTGTTTCTCCGCCTTTTCTTCACGTGAATAACGGGGATTTGGGTCTGGTCTCAGGAAAGCAGTATATCCTTCGCATAGGACTCATTAAAGAAAAAATCTTTGTCCAGTTCGAGGTGAGTAATCACTGTTCTGATGCCCAGAAGATCCTTTCGGTCATAAGAGACGGTAGAAGCAACTTTATGTACAAAAGAAGTTACTTTTTTATATAACAAAATAGCACAGTTGTTTAGGAGCCTGTATAATGGCAGCCATACCCTCGGGCGCCATTATATCTACAATCAGAATACAAAGATTGCCTTGAAAAGATGGGTCTAGACACACAAAAGTTGCTTTGTGGTCGGATTGTGTTCAGGTCTGGCTGACAACTTCATGAGGTGGTCAGGGATGCACTGAGTGCAGAATGCTCCTCAGTCTGGACTCAGGGCGACTTCATCAGCACTCCTCCTACTAGGTGCTACCGATCCCTTTTTCGTTTGTCTGTTGGTTTTGTCTTATTAGTTTCACCTGTGTGTATTTTAGTTTAATTAGCTTCCCTATATATAGTAGGTTGTCCCGCCCTTGTTTTGTGCGGGATTGTTTTTTGTTACTCTGTTGGATTGTGGTTTTCATGTGTGTATTCTCCGGACTGTTTGGTCCTGGTTTTGGGCTGGTCTGTTCTATGCGCCCTGTATGTTGGCGTGACCGTTTTTTTGTCTGGAGAATAAAATCACTATATACTGAACCCTGCTCTCTGCTCTCTGCGCCTGATTCCAACCCACCACTCCTAGTATCCCGTGACAAGAATGCATACTGGCATTAGAATATAGCACGGGAACACATTTAAATGTAGGTGTCGATGCATAACAAGTTTGGAATTCCATGAGCAGAACTCTATGATCATAATACTAAAGCTGCATTAACTGTCAAGTCTAGACACTGCCTGAGAAACTATAAAAGGGCTTCAGGGAAGAATGTTAGTTTCCTTGTTCCTGGTCTGTTACAGTACATATCATGTTTCATAACGTGAGGCAATGATGGGTTTGCAGTGGCATCAGCCCTACTGGGTTGTGGTTGTTCTATCATCTACTGATGCACTGGGGATTCTCTTTGTGTTGTAACATATAAACTGTATCAATACTGATGCAGTGCAATGTGGATGTTTTTGTGAGTATAAGTCTATTGATCTGTCATCAGTTCTCCACTCTAAAATCAGGAGAGAGTAATACCAATCAATTTCTCTTGAGACATTCTGAACTCTAAAATTTTAGTACAGCACAGCAATGTTCCCTCTAAGCACACGTGCAGCTCCCAGGGACTGCTGTGCAGCATAAATACCAGCATGAGATTGAACTTCACTCAAGTTTTCCCCGTTAATTAACGCTACCAACATTTCCCTCTACCGTGGGAATTGTGATAGAGTGAACTTAATACTAGCCACTTTCAATGCTACATACTGAAACATAACTAAATATGCGAGAGGTGTTGCACAGCGCATCGGAGTAGGATTATATCGCTACCGACAGGCACTAGCGGTTGCGAGTAGATGCGCTTGTTTTGAGATCAATACGAGAGCTGCATGTAGTCACGTGTTCACATTTGTTCATATTCGTTGCTAGTTATTGCGTTATTAGTTCAGTTATAGCTAATTTCTGGTCAGCAATGGGGGAGGGATTGCTTCCTACAAGAGCACAAAATGTGTACATCTTTGAAAAACGAGTCACCTAAATAGCTTTTTTTATGGCTTAAAGGAGCAGTTCTGTGTTTTGAGAAAGGCTTCAAAAAGCATACATTTTTGTCTGATTCTCTGTAATAATACTAGTAATATTTTAAAGGGGTTTCTTGCATCAAACACATTACAACAACATTTTCAGTCACCTCCTTGTCTGAAGAACAAGTGGATAACAAGGTTAAACAAATACACCAGTGAAAATCTTTATTCAGCTGAAAGGCAATGACCTGTGATGTTGCACTTTTTAAGTCAATAAGTCATTGTTTGAGTCAATATATTAGTGGCTTGAACCGGGTCCGCGTCTATACCTTGTGTTTTATGATTAAAAAATGGCGTACATCTATATATGACTATACGTGTCTTGCGTTGGATCGTTTTGTTTAATTTGGAACCACCTACAAAACATGTACATGTGCAGGCTTATTACTTCCATTTACAACCTGGTGCTATGGCTTACTGTTATCTGTAATGCACTTAGTTCAATCTGGAGATGTTGGGTGGGGTGAAATTGAAACGGCGAGTAGGAAAAGAGCTAATATTATTCTGATTAGCTACTGGCATTCACTTGGCAGCCTGTTAAGGCACACATATCAGGGGCTAGCTTCATGGCTAACATCACCTAGCTAACATTAGCTGGATAGCTAGCTAGTGACATCAAAAGTTGATAAAAGCTTGGATAGGTGAAATGTCAACACAGCTAGATACATCGTCGTTTCTGTAGACTTGTTGGGCATATACAGATATACAAGTTTGGCTGGCTGGCTAGCTATCTATAGTATAGGTAACTGTGCACTGAAGTATATCCATATGAAGTAGGTAAGTTAATATATAGGTCAATGAATAAATCCCTGCTTTCCCAGTCCTAGCTATGTCATGTTTTGTCATATATTGTCTTGTCATTATGCTTTCCCTTCTGTTCGTTTCCCCCTGCTGGTCTTATTAGGTTTGTTCCCTTTTTCTATCCCTCTCTCTCCCCCTCCCTCTCTCTCCTCTCTCTATCGTTCCGTTCCTGCTCCCAGCTGTTCCTATTCCCCTAATCAATCATTTAGTCTTCCCACACCTGTTCCTTATCTTTTCCCCTGATTAGAGTCCCTATTTCTTCCCTTGTTTTCCGTTCCTGTCCTGTCGGATCCTTATCTATTGTTCACCGTGCTGTGTCTATGTATTGCCCTGTCGTGTCGTGTTTCCCTCAGATGCTGCGTGGTGAGCAGGTGTCTGAGTCTGCTACGTTCAAGTGCCTTCCCGAGGCAACCTGCAGTTCTTGATCAAGTCTCCTGTCTGTTCTCGTCATTACGAGTAGTATTATGCCTTTTGTTTGTAAAGTAACTTTACTGGATTGAATACTCTGTTTTCGCCAAGTCGCTTTTGGGTCCTCATTCACCTGCATGACAGAAGGATCCGACCAAGAATGGACCCAGCGACTATGGATTCTCTCTACTCTACTCTCGAGTCCCAAGGAGCCATGCTCGGCAGACACGAGCAGGAATTGTCTGCTGCTCGCCATGCCGTGGAGAACCTGGCCGCTCAGGTCTCCGACCTCTCAGGACAGTATCAGAGTCTTCGTCTCGTGCCACCAGCTACTTCCGGGTCTTCCGAGCCTCCGGAACCTAGGGTTAATAACCCACCATGTTATTCTGGGCAGCCCACTGAGTGCCGCTCCTTTCTCACCCAGTGTGATATAGTGTTCTCTCTCCAACCCAACACATACTCAAGAGAGAGAGCTCGGATTGCCTACGTCATATCACTCCTTACTGGTCGGGCTCGGCAGTGGGGCACAGCTATCTGGGAGGCAAGCGCTGAGTGTACTAACAATTATCTGAACTTTAAAGAGGAGATGATAAGGGTTTTTGATCGCTCAGTTTTTGGGAAAGAAGCTTCCTGGTCCCTGTCTTCCCTATGTCAAGGTAATCGATCCATAACGGATTACTCTATAGAGTTTCGCACTCTTGCTGCCTCCAGTAACTGGAACGAGCAGGCGTTGCTCGCTCGTTTTCTGGAGGGACTCCACGCTAAGGTTAAGGATGAGATTCTCTCTCGGGAGGTTCCATCCAGCGTGGATTCTTTGATTGAACTCGCTATTCGCATTGAACGACGGGTAGATCTTCGTCACCGAGCTCATAGAAGAGAGCTCGCGTTAACTGTGTCTCCCTCTCTCCGACACTACCGTCTTTCCCCACTGACTCAGGTGTTGAGCCCATGCAGCTGGGGGTATTCGCATCTCGACTAAGGAGAGGGAACGGAGAATCACCAACCGCCTCTGTCTCTATTGCGGTTCCGCTGGTCATTTTGTCATTTCATGTCCAGTTAAAGGCCAGAGCTCATCAGTAAGCGGAGGGCGACTGATAAGCGCTACTAGACGGTCCTCTCCGTCAAGTACATGTACTACCTTACCGGTCCATCTACGCTGGACCGGATCGGCAGCTTCCTGCAGTGCATTAATAGACTCTGGGGCAGAGGGCTGTTTTATGGACGAAGCCTGGGCGCGGGAACATGACATTCCTCTCAGACAGTTAGGGGAGCCCACGGTCATGTTTGCCTTGGATGGTAGTCCTCTCCCCAGTATATTATATGAAACACTACCTTTAACCCTCACTGTATCTGGTAACCATAGTGAGACCATTTCTTTTTTTATTTTTTGTTCACCTTTTACACCTGTTGTTTTGGGTCATCCCTGGCTAGTGTGTCATAATCTTTCTTTTGATTGGTCTAGTAATTCTATCCTTTCCTGGAACGTTTCTTGTCATGTGAAGTGTTTGATGTCTGCTATTTCTCCTGTTTGTTCTGTCCCCTCTTCTCAGGAGGAGCCTGGTGATTTGGCAGGAGTGCCGGAGGGGTATCGTGGTCTGCGCGCGGTCTTCGGTCGGTCCGGGGCCAGCTCCCTTCCTCCTCACCGGTCGTATGATTGTTGTCCTGTTCTCTTCAAGAGGCGTTTTGCATCCGCTCCTATCCTTGTTGCACCTGACGTCACTAGACCGTTTATTGTTGAGGTTGACGCGTCGGGGGTGGGCGTGGGAGCCATTCTGTCCCAGCGCTCCGATACTGACGATGGGGTCCACCCTTGTGCGTATTTTTCCCATCGCCTGTCACCGTCGGAACGTAGCTATGGTGTGGCTAGCCGCGAGCTGCTCGCCATCCGTTTAGCCCTAGGCAAATGGCGACAGTGGTTGGAGGGGGCGACCGTTCCTTTTGTCGTTTGGACTGACCAGGAGAACCTTGAGTGCATCCGTTCTGCCAAGCGACTGGATGCGCGTCATGCTCGTTGGGCGTTGTTTTTCGCTCGTTTCGAGTTCGTTATTTCTTATTGCCCGGGTACTAAGAGCACCAAGCCTCATGCTTTGTCCCGTCTCTTTGTTTCTTCTGTGGCTTCGACCGATCCCGAGGGGGTCCTTCCTGTTGGGCGTGTTGTCGGGTTGACTGTCTGGGGAATTGAGAGACAGGTTAAGCAAGCACTCACGCACACTGCGTCGCCGCGCGCTTGCCCTAGTGGCCTTCTTTTCATTCCTGTTTCTGCTCGTCTGGCTGTTCTTCGGTGGGCTCGCTCTGCCGGGTTGGCTGGCCATCCCGGCGTTCGGGGTGCGCTTGCTTCTATTCGCCAGCGGTTTTGGTGGCCTACTCAGGAGCGTGACACGCGCCGTTTCGTGGCTGCGTGTTCAGACTGCGCGCAGAAGTCTGGTAATTTTTTTTCTGCTCCTGGTCTTGCTGGGTCTCAGTCTGTTCCCTGCCATCGCATCTCTCCTGTTCTTGTTCCTGCCCTTGCTGTGTCTCAGTCTGTCCCTAGTTGTTACTCTCCTGGTCTGTTTGGTCCTGTTTGCTCTAAAGCTTTCAGTTCTCTACCCGTGTCTCATTTTTTTTTTTTAGAGTAGTACCCTAGTTTCCCTTTTTTTTCGTTTTTCCGTTACGGTCCTGAGGAGAGGAGTTGGGTTCTTTCTCGGGACGTGCTGGACCGTTTGTGATCTATGATTTCCTCCGTTGCCGCCAGTGTTCCTCCTCGAGAGCGCCAGGAGGCGCCAGGGGGGTACTGTCATGTTTTGTCATATATTGTCTTGTCATTATCGCTGCCCTGGCCCCCAATGGTGGAACAAACTCCCTCACGACGCCAGGACAGCGGAGTCAATCACCACCTTCCGGAGACACCTGAAACCCCACCTCTTTAAGGAATACTGTCATGTTTTAGATGCACTATTGTTATGACTGTCCCACTGGATGTCATTAATGCACCAATTTGTAAGTCCTCTGGATAAGAGCTGTTGACTTAAATGTAAATGTAAATTATGCTTTCCCTTCTGTTCTGGGTCTTATTAGGTTCGTTCCCTTTTTCTATCCCTCTCTCTCCCCCTCCCTCTCTCTCCTCTCTCTATCGTTCCGTTCCTGCTCCCAGCTGTTCCTATTCCCCTAATCAATCATTTAGTCTTCCCACACCTGTTCCTTATCTTTTCCCCTGATTAGAGTCCCTATTTCTTCCCTTGTTTTCCGTTCCTGTCCTGTCGGATCCTTATCTATTGTTCACCGTGCTGTGTCTATGTATTGCCCTGTCGTGTCGTGTTTCCCTCAGATGCTGCGTGGTGAGCAGGTGTCTGAGTCTGCTACGTTCAAGTGCCTTCCCGAGGCAACCTGCAGTTCTTGATCAAGTCTCCTGTCTGTTCTCGTCATTACGAGTAGTATTATGCCTTTTGTTTGTAAAGTAACTTTACTGGATTAAATACTCTGTTTTCGCCAAGTCGCTTTTGGGTCCTCATTCACCTGCATGACAAGCTAACGCTAAAAAAATTGCAAGGTGTCTCTACAATAATAAACTTAGCTGTCAAAGCGAGTGTGTGCTTGCTTGTCAGTGTGATACAAAATGCTGCAAAGTAATAGCAAAACGTGCAAACTATAGTTCAGGTAAAGTTCAACGGACATAGCATAATGTTTTAATTAGCTAGCTACCTTGCTTTGGGTGTCTATAGCTAGTGAAATTAGTTCTTCCCTAAAATGTTCACTTCTGTGTTTAGCAGTGACATTCTGTCCTATACAACAGGTAACAAATGTGAGAACTAATATTGTAGTTGCCTATATGCCATTTTCTCTTAGGCTACCCATCACAGCCCCCCTCTGGCCACAGAAGTGAAACCATGGCCAGGCAGACACCTTCCTCTCCATAGAGAACGCTTGAGTATGTAATTGTATTTCATTGTCAAGTTCATAGAATGTAGGCTATACATTGATCCATGAGAGACAGACAATGTGACTATTCACTAACTCCAGCATTGTGTCTGTTTCAGGAGTCACAGACAACAACAATTCAGCCTCACTGAAGTTTGTCCAGTGTGCTACAGGGTGGTAGACATTGTGGCAGGTAGCCTAACATGCTGACCAGACCGGACACGTTGTGTGCGCGAGCATCGCAAAATAAATGTCGAAATCCATGTTATTCAATTATTGCACCCACACTGCTAGCGAGCGTCTGTGATGCCAAGGACTAAAATAGAAGTAATTCCTATTTCTGACGCAGATCGCGCTGAAAGTCTTGCCTCTCCCATCTCCTCATGGGTTTATAGAAGCAGGTACCCACGTGCTATCTCCTCATTGGTTATACCCATGTGGGTGATTGAAAGACAAACTTTGTTGCCGGTTGTCGTGGTAATACTATGAAAGTTTAGATGCCGATCACCATGTAAGTTCAAAGAAAAAAAGCCTGGAAAAAGCCTGGAAGGAGGAGAGATGACTAGAAACGATTCGTTTGGCTATTTTATGTCTGGATTAATTGTGGGAGTAGAGGTCATTGTGCATTGCAGGTAAAATAACAACTCAATGTTTACATCCCATGACAAATTATCTAGCAACAGCAAGCTAGCTAAATAGGACAAATTAGCTAGCAAGTGCAAGCTAACGAGCTAAATTGCCATACATGTTTAATGTTAATGCCATACATGTTTAATGTTAATGCTTTTCAACCTGTCTCCAAATTAAATGTCATTGGTTCAGAGTTTGTTTTGACATTTTGTTTTTGTTTTTGAGTTTGTTTTTGACCTGCGTGTCCTGATCGCTTTTGGTGTAGGGGGACAAAATAAATGTATGCACGATAGCGCACGATGGCGCAGGCGGTTTGGGTTCCGTGTTAGAGTTACACCAGCAGCATATCACCCTGCATCCCTCTTCTGGCTTACCTCTGAAGTTAAGCAGGGTTGGTCCTGGTTGGTCCCTGGTTGGGGGACCAGATACTGGAAGGGGTGTTGGAAGGCCAGTAGAAGGCACTCTTTCCTCTGGTCTAAAAAAAAAAAAAAATCCCAATGCCCCAGTGTGGTTATTGGAACATTGGTGACCTGACTCTCTGACTCACTTATTGTAAGAGTAGGGTTGTTAATCCTGGTGTCCTAGCTAAATCGGGCCACTTCTTTTTCTTTTTTTAACCTTTATTTAACTAGGCAAGTCAGTTAAGAATAAATTCTTATTTTCAATGACAGCCTAGGAACAGTGGGTTAACTGCCTGTTCAGGGGCAGAACGACAGATTTGTACCTTGTCGGCTCGGGGATTCAAACTTGCAACCACTAGGTTACCCTGCCGCCCCACCTAATCATCCCTAGCTTCCAATTGGCTCATTCCTTCCTCTCCCTTGTAACTATTCCCTAGGTTGTTGCTGTAAATGAGAATGTGTTCTCAGTCAACTTTCCTGGTAAAATGAGGGTTAAATTTCAAAAATTGGGGACAGGAATGATGGTGGTCAGCTTGAGATTATAGACTAGGACAAGGAGAGGTTGAACATGTCTGTGCATGCATGGAGAAGAGTGGTCTTAATGCTAAACTCTGTATTCATCCTAGATCATTCAATTCTGTTGCAGAAGAGAGTGGACGGTCCTCTGCCTTGTCTTAGCTAGCTGTTCTACGTAAGTTAGCGATTAGCAACGTGACCCCGGCTTTTTGGTCTGTACAATTCGTGAAGTGTGGGCTGTGCCAGAGACCGTATGGGCCGTGCACCCGGAGGAAGGTGGAGATGTGCACGTCCGATTAATCAATATTCATAAGGAGCCATACGTCGGTGTTCGGAAGGGTGGAACTAAACCAGCATTTCCACACTAGGACATGTAATAAATGTCTCATGGAATGTAGGCCTACATTGAACACCACACATTGGCTGCTAATGTAGGCTGAATGATTGAACAGCTATTTTCTTGTTAAAATGTTATGAGATGCATTTTCTCCATTGTTTTTGCACATAAATACTAGTGAATACTGTAGTATTTAATGTAGTATTTTTGCAGTAAGACTAGTATACTGTTGTATTTACTGTAGTGTTTTTGTTTTATTATCTTTTAGTATTTACTGTAATACTGTATACTGTATTTACTAATAGGGTTTTTGTTTTATTATCTTTTAGTATTTACTGTAATACTGTATATTGTATTTACTAATAGGGTTTTATTATCTTTTAGTATTTACTGTAATACTGTATATTGTATTTACTAATAGGGTTTTTGTTTTATTATCTTTTGTTTAATTCTCTTTTTTAAATTGTATTTTGTTAGGGCTTTGTCCTTGTGGAAACCTACTGAACAAATACTAAAAGAGCAAATTGTCCATAACCTGTAAGTAAGTGTAATGTTGACGCAGTGAGTCAGGAAGCAGGGGACTGATGATGAGACGCAGGTGGGAGTAAAGATGGGTTGCCAGGACCGGTGGTAAGTAGACCGGCAACGTCGAGCGCCAGAGAGGGAATCTGTCCACAACCACCAAAATGGGGGTGAAATCAATGGACAGATGAGGCGTGTGGCCCCTACCTCCATGGGTTCAGGCTCTCAGAGAGGCGATGGGGGTGCCGACGCTCCCGAAGAAGATTATCCAAACGGATGGCCATCGCAATGACTTTGTCATTATTATTATTATATTATTATTGTTTTGGTACTGTCCATATGCATCTTGTTTTTGGTCACAGGCTCAGGAATGGCTGAAGAATTTCATCATTTAGACTCAACAGGATGTGCTCTTAGGCCTACAGCTCAATGGTGGTTATACAGTGGGGCAAAAAAGTATTTAGTCAGCCACCAATTGTGCAAGTTCTCCCACTTAAAAAGATGAGAGAGGCCTGAAATTTTCATCATAGGTACGTTCATCCACCTCTGGCCTGCTCGCCTCCCTACCACTGAGGAAGTACAGTTCCCGCTCAGCCCAGTCAAAACTGTTCTCTGCTCTGGCTCCCCAATGGTGGAACAAACTCCCTCACGACGCCAGGACAGCGGAGTCAATCACCACCTTCCGGAGACACCTGAAACCCCACCTCTTTAAGGAATACCTAGGATAGGATAAAGTAATCATTCTCACCCCCCCCCCCCTTAAAAGATTTAGATGCACTGTTGTAAAGTGGCTGTTCCACTGGATGTCATAAGGTGAATGCACCAATTTGTAAGTCACTCTGGATAAGAGCGTCTGCTAAATGACTTAAATGAAATGAATGATGTAAATTGGTCATGTGCATGCGATGCATACATGTGTCACATAAAGAAAGTAAGGATTGAGGGAATCGGGAATGTTTTTCCTAAACAAATGAGAGATTTCAGTAACAGAACTTTTTTTTATCAGAAATGGCTGTAATTATGTTGAAGCTTCAGCAACACGGACAGCACAATAATCACTTGGATGTTCTGTGGTGGTTGCTGCAGCTGGGAGGAGAGAGAGGCAACTGGTGCTAGTCACACAGTCTAGCACCCGTTTTAACACAGCGGCACAATCAAATCAATTGCTAATCGGACTCCCTCTAATCATTTGTGTGTCTTAATTATTTAATCAAAGAGTGTGCTTAAAGCATCAGACATGCTCAGTGATTATAGTTGATTTGATTAAAACACATAGGATGCGTCTATATATGGAAAAGTAAACATTTAAAAATGTCGACCAAGCGATTGGTCAAGAGAACAGACGACTCTTGGTCAACCAAGATTTTTCTTTAGTTGGTGACAGCCCTATTCTAGACATACTGTGAGGGTTCAAGATTGTGACCAGCCGGAGGAAGACGACACTACAGCACCCTCCTCAGGAGATAGGTACTCAGTGTAAAACCAATTAGTACACACCTGGGCCCACTGATTGGCTTGGTGTTTCCCTCTATATAGGTGTGCCAGGAGATGAGCTCGATGTGGAATGGGAGCAGACGTGGGGACGTTCTTACCCAAGAGAAAGCGGTGTCAGCTGATGCACTGTGGCTCTATGTTAAACAAGGCAGGCTATAGCTAGAGGGAAGCGTTCCCCCTGGGAATATGATGTCTAAAGACAATGGGAGCTGTTTGTTGTTTTGTGTTCCCTTTTTGGCCACGGCCTTTTGGTCAGCTGCTTAGTTTGTATAGTTTGGACGCTACTTTTTACTGGAATTATTTTGCCGGGCGAAGGAACCGGTTTAGTGACATTACAAAAGAAAAGGAACCACAACCACTGCCTCCGTTCTGTTCATTTCATGCCTCCTGCCTGTGTTAGGGCGTTTCGGACTAGCTGATTTCGGACTTTTTACTTCCGGCACCGACAGAGATGGCCGCCTCGCTTCGCGTTCCTAGGAAACTATGCAGTTTTTTTTTTTTTTTTACGTGTTATTTCTTACATTAGTACCCCAGGTCATCTTAGGTTTCATTACATACAGTCGAGAAGAACTACTGAATATAAGATCAGCGTCAACTCACCATCAGTACGACCAAGAATATGTTTTTCGCGACGCGGATCCTGTGTTCTGCCTTTCAAACAGGACAACGGAATGGATCCCATGCAGCGACCCAAAAAAACGACTCCGAAAAAGAGGGAAACGAGGCGGTCTTCTGGTCAGACTCCGGAGACGGGCACATCGTGCACCACTCCCTAGCATTCTTTTCGCCAATGTCCAGTCTCTTGACAACAAGGTTGATGAAATCCGAGCAAGGGTAGCATTCCAGAGGGACATCAGAGACTGTAACGTTCCATGCTTCATGGAAACATGGCTCACTGGAGAGACGCTATCCGAGGCGGTGCAGCCAGCGGGTTTCTCCACGCATCGCGCTGACAGAAACAAACATCTTTCTGGTAAGAAGAGTGGCGGGGGCGTATGCCTTATGGCTAACGAGACATGGTGTGATGAAAGAAACATACAGGAACTCAAATCCTTCTGTTCACCTGATTTAGAATTCCTCACAATCAAATGTAGACCGCATTATCTACCAAGAGAATTCTCTTCGATTATAATCACAGCCATATATACCCCCCCCCCCCAAGCAGACACATCGATGGCTCTGAACGAACTTTATTTGACTCTTTGCAAACTGGAATCCATTTATCCGGAGGCTTGTCATGGAATTATCAGAATTTGTTGGTAACATTTGTAAGATGTTTAATATTCATCAAATGTGTGTAAGTTACTTCTCATAAGAATGTATTTTGTTGTACTATAGTGGTGGCCATTGGCAGTTATCTTTTCTATGTCAGGACTAAGTTGCATGGGCCACATGAGAGGGGAGAGGTCAAAGTGTCATCATGTGTAAACATATCTTTTACTCCCTATCTTTCCCATTGGGGAAAGGAGGGGTTGCAGTGTCTGGAATCATTCTATGCTCCCTCTAATGTTGTTTCTATCTTAACCTATAGACTCACCTCCTATCCGTGAGTTTGTCCAGGAGTTTGTGTTTAGAGTGGGTTGTATATAAATGACAATTTGATATATGCCTGTTGATATGGAGGATTTGATTGATGGTTCTGGGGTTTGGGAAAGGAGACAAAGCTGAACGATGAGTTATGTCTATGCTGTCTGACTATGTGTGTCTTTGCTATTAAAGGAACTCAGTTGCATTGTAAGGGGACTCTCAGAAAAGTCACTGGGGAGACACTGGATTATCTGAGAGTCACAGGATTGTGATAAGAGCTCATATAATTAAAGATGGACTTTTATAACTAACTCTGATGTGTGTGTGTGGTTTGCTCCCATGATTAGGTAAATAGAGGAAATTTCCACGACAGGCTGCATTCATTGTAGCTGGGGATTTTAACAAGGCTAATCTGAAAATAAGACTCCATAAATTTTATCAGCATATCGATTGCGCAACCAGGGGTGGAAAAACCTTGGATCATTGTTACTCTAACTTCCGCGACGCATATAAGGCCCTGCCCCACCCCCCTTTCGGAAAAGCTGACCACGGCTCCATTTTTTTATCCCTGCCTACAGACAGAAACTAAAACAAGAGGCTCCCACGCTGAGGTCTGTCCAACGCTGGTCCGACCAAGCTGACTCCACACTCCCAAGACTGCTTCCATCATGTGGACTGGGATATGTTTCGTATTGCATCAGATAACAATATTGACGAATACGCTGATTTGGTGTGCGAGTTCATTAGAAAGTGCATTGAAGATTTCGTTCCCATAGCAATGATTAAAACATTCCCTAACCAGAAACCGTGGATTGATGGCAGCATTCGCGTGAAACTGAAAGCGCAAACCACTGCTTTTAATCAGGGCAAGGTGTCTGGTAACATGACCGAATACAAACAGTGCAGCTATTCCCTCCGCAAGGCTATCAAACAAGCTAAGTGTCAGTACAGAGACAAAGTAGAATCTCAATTCAACAGCTCAGACACAAGAGGCATGTGGCAGGGTCTACAGTCAATCACGGACTACAGGAAGAAATCCAGCCCAGTCACGGACCAGGATGTCTTGCTCCCAGGCAGACTAAATAACTTTTTTGCCCGCTTTGAGGACAATACAGTGCCACTGACACGGCCTGCAACGAAAACATGTGGACTCTCCTTCACTGCAGCCGAGGTGAGTAAGACATTTAAACGTGGTAACCCTCGCAAGGCTGCAGGCCCACACGGCATCCCCAGCTGCGCCCTCAGAGCATGCGCAGACCAGCTGGCCGGTGTGTTTACGGACATATTCAATCAATCCCTATACCAGTCTGCTGTTCCCACAGGCTTCAAGAGGGCCACCATTGTTCCTGTTCCCAAGAAAGCTAAGTTAACTGAGCTAAACGACTACCGCCCCGTAGCATTCACTTCCGTCATCATGAAGTGCTTTGAGAGACTAGTCAAGGACCATATCACCTCCACCCTACCTGACACCCTAGACCCACTCCAATTTGCTTACCGCCCAAATAGGTCCACAGACGATGCAATCTCAACCACACTGCACACTGCCCTAACCCATCTGGACAAGAGGAATACCTATGTGAGAATGCTGTTCATCGACTACAGCTCGGCATTCAACACCATAGTACCCTCCAAGCTCGTCATCAAGCTCAAGACCCTGGGTCTCGACCCCGCCCTGTGCAACTGGGTACTGGACTTCCTGACGGGCCGCCCCCAGGTGGTGAGGGTAGGCAACAACATCTCCTCCCCGCTGATCGTCAACACTGGGGCCCCACAAGGGTGCGTTCTGAGCCCTCTCCTGTACTCCCTGTTCACCCACGACTGCGTGGCCACGCACGCCTCCAACTCAATCATCAAGTTTGCGGACGACACAACAGTGGTAGGCTTGATTACCAACAACGACAAGACTGCCTACAGGGAGGAGGTGAGGGCCATCGGAGTGTGGTGTCAGGAAAATAACCTTACACTCAACGTCAACAAAACTAAGGAGATGATTGTGGACTTCAGGAAACAGCAGAGGGAACACCCCCCTATCCACATCGATGGAACAGTAGTGGAGAGGGTAGCAAGTTAAGTTCCTCGGCATACACATCACAGACAAACTGAATTGGTCCACTCACACAGACAGCACCGTGAAGAAGGCGCAGCACTGCCTCTTCAACCTCAGGAGGCTGAAGAAATTTGGCTTGTCACCAAAAGCACTCAAACTTCTACAGATGCACAATCGAGAGCATCCTGGCAGGCTGTATCACCGCCTGGTACAGCAACTGCTCCGCCCTCAACCATAAGGCTCTCCAGAGGGTAGTGAGGTCTGCACAACGCATCACCGGGGGCAAACTACCTGCCCTCCAGGACACCTACACCACCCGATGTTACAGGAAGGCCATAAAGATCATCAAGGATATCAACCACCCGAGCCACTGCCTGTTCATCCCGCTATCATCCAGAAGGCGAGGTCAGTACAGGTACATCTCAAGGCGCATCTCAGTTGCATCTCAAGGCCATCAGACTGTTAAACAGCCACCACTAACATTGAGTGGCTGCTGCCAACACACTGACACTGACACGGACTCAACCCCAGCCACTTTAATAATGGGAATTGATGGGAAATTATGTAAATATATCACTAGCCACTTTAAACAATGCTACCTTATATAATGTTACTTACCCTACATTATTCATCTCATATGTATACGTATATACTGTACTCTATAGCATCGACTGCATCCTTATGTAATACATGTATCACTAGCCACTTTAACTATGCCACTTTGTTTACATACTCATCTCATATTGTGGCAAACCTCTTCAAGGTTAGGAGCGTTTGTCACAAACTAAGTGGCAAGTGGCTCCCAGGTTTCCCGGGCGATGTCTAAGATTCCCCGGGGATGCCTCCCATATACCAGCTCAAAGGGAGAAAACCCCAGCGAGGCTTGAGGAACCTCTCTAATGGCAAACATCAGATACGACAACATGCAATCCCAGTTTTTCCCATCCTTTTCGATTACCTTCCTGAGCATTGACTTCAGGGTTCAGTTGAATCTCTCAACCAGCCCGTCCGTCTGAGGATGGTAAACCGATGTCCTCAACTGTTTCACCTGCCACAGTTTACAAAGGTCTGCCATAAGGCGGGACATAAAGGGGGTCCCCTGGTCGGTAAGGATCTCCTTTGGAACCCCTACCCTGGTGAACAAGAGCACTAATTCCTTTGCAATATTTTTGGAAGTCATCGTCCGAAGGGGAATGGCTTCTGGGTAGCGAGTGGCATAATCTAGAATGACCAGAATGTATTGGTGCCCTCTGGTGGATTTGGGTAGTGGGCCCACTAAATCCATCGCTATCCTCTCAAATGGCGTTTCTCTATTATGGGGAGTGGCACTAACGGGCTTCTAAAAGCTGGTCGGGGAGCTGTTAACTGGCACTCCGGGCACTCTACACAATGCCGAGCCACTTCAGCTTGAATTCCTGGCTAGTAAAACCACCTTACAATCCGGTCTCGGGTTTTATCGATACCAAGGTGTCCACCCAGAATGTTCCCATGAGCTAGATCCAGTACTGTCCTCCGGTACCGAGTGGGAACCAACAACTGTTCCACCACATCAACCCCTATTTCCGAAACTCTGTACACCAAACCCTTTTTCATGATGAAGTGGGGGAAACTATTAGGCATCATCCCACCATTTATGGGAGTACCATCTACGACCTGCACATCTGCTCTGGCTTGTTGCAGGGTTGGATCCTGGTTTTGGGCCGTCCCAAAATTAGTCAAGGACTCTGCCAGGTCTGCTGGTTCTAGATCGTCGTCCTCTGGATTCAGATCAACCCCAGCCCTACTAGTACCGGGCTTGTTCGTTATCAGCGAGGTTTGCCACTTCATCCTCCTCCTCCACTACTAGCACCTGTGATGTTGTCCCCTGGGAGACCTCTTTTCTTGGCTTTGGTTGAAGGCCCCATGCTTCTTCCTGCTTGGTCAAGGTTGTTGGCTTCTCAAATATGCCATTCTTGTGGCCTAACTTCACAAATTTAATAAAATCTCTCCCCAATATTACATCATATGGCATCTTTGGAACCACGCCGACCTCATAATCCAGCAGACCGTCCTCTGTTTGTATGCTCACTAAGGCCGTGGGGTACAGACGGGTATCCCCATGAATGCATGTAACACTGATATCCTGTCTTGTATCCAGTTTATGAGTCGGCACTAGGCCTGCAACGACCAGGGTTAGCATACTGCCGGAATCCAGCAGTGCTTCAACCTCTTTCCCTTCAACCTTCACCCTGCACATATGTTTGTTTCTTGATCTTCCAAGTACAGTGGTTACAACAGGACATGCATACCGTATATCATCTTCATTTTCACCAAGGTTACATTGCATTGGCTCTTCTTTAATAGGGCAGTAGGCTGCAATATGTCCTGGTTGATTACAATTGTAACAGATAATAGGGGTTCGGGGGGAGACCCCCTCGACACCCAGTCCCGGTTTCCGTTTTTTTCCTTAGTGTCTCGACCCCACGCTGCTCTCTTCCCCCTCTATATGTTGGGACAGCCTTACCCTGTCCGCTGGTTCGCCCATGCCTGGGGAACGGGAATCTTTCCTCCTGTGCCTGCTCAGCTGTTCTTGCCGTACAATACCGTTCAACCAGGCCCACGAGATGGTCGGCGGAAAGTACCTCGTTCTGGCCAACCCATCGTATCACTTCTTGGGGTAGACCTCGCTGAAACTGGTTGAGTACGATGGTCTCGACAATCTCGGCAGATGACCGGGTCTCTGGTCGCAACCATTTCCGTGCCAGGTGAATCAAGTCGAACATCTGTGTTCGTGGGGGTTGTGCCGGTCAATAGGACCACTGGTGGAAGCGGTGTGCCCTCACGGTATTGGTCACTCCCAGTCTAGTCAGGATCTCCCCCTTTAGTTTATCGTAATCCTGTGCATCTTTCAACTCCAGGTCGAAATACGCTTTTTGAGCGTCCCCTGCCAGGTATGGTGCCAGAAGCTCTGCCCATTCTTCTTTCGGCCATTTCTCCCTCTCTGCCATCCTTTCGAAGGTGGTAAGATATGCTTCCACATCATCCTGCGCTGTCATTTTTTGAAGAAAATGATTGGCCCTCCTCTGGGTATTTGCAGCTGGTAATTGAGCCCCAATTTGGTCCGCTAAGCCTCTTTAGGCCTTCTCTTAACCTCTTATGACTCCTCCTCTATACTGCCCCTGTTGGAGAAAGTGCGTACCCATAGTAAACTGAAAATATTTTTTCCTAAAATTGCTAATATATGCATATAAAAATTATTATTGAATAGAAAACTCTAAAGTTTCTAAAACCGTTTAAATTATGTCTATGTAAAGCAGAACTGAAAGGGCAGCCTTTCTCCCAAACTCTCTCTTGTGAAGAGAAAAGTTGGTTCAACTTTGACGTCATGAGCCACACCCTTCCCAGGGAGCTACAGATCCAGGAACGGTCTCTATCTCTTCAGCGCGATGTCAGCTTTCAAGTGACGCGTTCATTGTGAGAATCCCATGAGCCCTGCACGTTTGGCGGGCGAAATTGCTTGTGTCCCTCTGAAAATCAGGCACTCTTTTGCGCGTGGCCGATTTGGACTACGTCTTTTTCCATGATGCAGCATTTCAAGCCGGATTGTCTGTTAGCGTTGCTCTTTGTTCTACATGCTAAAAACATCATAAAGCTTGATTGACCAGTTTAATCGACATATAATATGTAAATGGGAAGTTTTGATGCGCAAGAGTGCTGGACCAGAAGTCATTTTTTACGCATTTCAACTGAAGCTGTTAGCATATGCTAATACAGGGACACACAACGTGAAACCAAACGATGTATTGGGTAAGTATGACTCCTTCTACGTCTTCAGATGGAAGAACATCAAAGGTAAGGGAATATTTATGTGGTTATTTGTGGTTTCTGTGGACTCCAAACGTAGAGGAGACATACTGCTAATATCTGAGCGCTGACTCATAGTATAGCCCAGTGAACGATGTCTGTAACATTAAAAATAAATGTAATACAGCGGTTGCATTAAGAAGAAGTGTATCTTTGTAAATATGTGTAGAACATGTATATTTAGTCATGTTTATTGCTTGTTATCTGACGTTATCTGTCGGAGCTATCATCATTTCTCCGGACATTTGAGAAGCATTTTTTGAAATGTCGTCATTGTAAACTGAGATTTATGGATATAAATGGCATATTATTGGAAAAAAAAATGTACTGTGTAACATGTAAAATTACTGTCATCTGATGAAGATTTTCAAAAGGTTAGTGAATTATTTATTTTTTAATCCTACTTTTAAATTTTATTTTTTTCTGGGACAAAATGGCCGCCGTTTGCCTTTTGTTTCGGTGGTTATCTAATATAAATATGTGCTATGTTTTCGCCGTAAAACATTTTAGAAATCTGACTTGCTGGGTAGATTAACAAGATGTTTATCTTTCATTTGAGCTATTGGACTTGTTAATGTGTGGAGGTTAAATATTTTTAGGAATATTTTTGCGCATTGTGCGTTATGGTAATGAGCTTGAGCCGTAGTCACGATACCGGATCCGGGAGGGGGGGACGTAAGGGGTTAACTCCCGGGTGTTTCTCTCTTGCTCTTCTGTGAGCAGCTGGTTGGTGTGGTGCTGGATCTGTAACGTGTCCTGATACATTCGCATTGCATCCTGATGAACTATTTGTTGAGCTCTAGTTGCCTCTTGTTGGGCGGCCGCCGCTTGTAACGGGGCCTGTATGGCTCCCTCCATACTAATTTTCCTGAAAAACTGTCCTAACCAAACAAAGCCAAAACAAAAAAAACCTGACTCCCCTTTGGAGTGCTAACTGAACATTTATTTATTTTTTCCTTCTACCTAACCAGTGGTATGTTAGTCCATGCCCGTATCCTCCACCACGTGTGGCAAACCTCTTCAAGGTTAGGAGTGTTTGTCACAAACTAAGTGGTAAACTGTCACCAAATCACCCAAGAATGAGAGTTCTGTGTGTTTGTTTCTCCGTCCTGGTCCACCCAGGCCGTAGGCGAGGTCAAGGATAGCAGGGTTCGGTACACGAATCGGGTTCTCGGTAGGTCCAGGTCCAAACGCCAACAGGTAAGTCCAAAACAATCCAGCTCATACACGGTAAATCCAGCCAATCTCTATAGTCTCTTTCTCCATTGTTCATAGCTCCTTCCAGCACTCTCTCTTCTTCTTCCTGGTTTTTCTTGACCCTTTATCTGTGAGTCGGCTCCACCTTCTGAGGGTTCCCCTTGCTTCTGGGACTTGTAGTTTTGGTGGTCGGCCATTTTGTGATCTGTAGTTCTGACAGGGGTGGCCATTTTAGTGATCGGGCAGAGCCCGTTTATTAGTTCTGCTCTCACATATCTGCCACATATCACTCGACCCCCTTCTTTGCCACAATATGTATATACTGTACTCTATACCATCTACTGTATCTTGCCTATGCTGCTCTGTACCATCACTCATTCATATATCCTTATGTACATATTCTTTATCCCCTTACACTGTGTATAAGACAGTAGTTTTGGAATTGTTAGTTACATTACTTGTTGGTTATTACTGCATTGTCGGAACTAGAAGCACAAGCATTTCGCTACACTCACATTAACATCTGCTAACCATGTGTATGTGACAAATAAAATTTGATTTGATGATTTGATTTGATATGTTATGTGACCATTGATCATGGTAATCTCCTCTTATGCACTCTGGACATGCATTGGTAGTACCCAACTCGCAATGACCATCAGATTGCTAATGGCCTGGTACTCAGGGCTCTGTTGTCCCTCTAACCACTCTGACATCAATGCAATTGAAAATCATGTCCAACACTCATCAAAACAGTATTGTCTTAAACTCACCTCACTGTGATTGATCAATTTTGAAGTAAGAAGTTCAACAACAGGTTGAAACTGAGTGGAAAACATGGTTGTGGTGGATGTTTCGAAGCCTGACGCAACAAAATGGACAGTGCGTTCTATGATGAATGATTCAAAACACCCATATGCTTTTTACGCTGTTTCAGCGTTGGATGCATAACGCTTATGCATAGGCATATACAGAGTGCACAAAGCATTAAGAACACCTTCCTAATATTGAGTTACCCCCCCCCCCTTTTTGCTCTCAGAACATCCTCAGCCTTTCTAATCGACCTGGCCGGGGTATCCTGGAAGGATATTGATCTCATCCCGTCAGTAGAGGATGCCTGGATATTTTTTTTAAATGCCTTCCTAACCATCTTAAATAAACATGCCCCATTCAAGAAATTTAGAACCAGGAACAGATATAGCCCTTGGTTCTCCCCAGACCTGACTGCCCTTAACCAACACAAAAACATCCTGGCGTTCTGCATTAGCATCGAACAGCCCCCGTGATATGCAGCTGTTCAGGGAAGCTAGAAACCATTATACACAGGCAGTTAGAAAAGCCAAGGCTAGCTTTTTCAAGCAGAAATTTGCTTCCTGCAACACTAACTCAAAAAAGTTCTGGGACACTGTAAAGTCCATGGAGAATAAGAACACCTCCTCCCAGCTGCCCACTGCATTGAAGATAGGAAACACTGTCACCACTGATAAATCCACCATAATTGAGAATTTCAATAAGCATTTTTCTACGGCTGGCCATGCTTTCCACCTGGCTACTCCTACCCCGGTCAACAGCACTGCACCCCCAACAGCAACTCGCCCAAGCCTTCCCCATTTCTCCTTCTCCCAAATCCGTTCAGCTGATGTTCTGAAAGAGCTGCAAAATCTGGACCCCTACAAATCAGCCGGGCTAGACAATCTGGACCCTTTCTTTCTAAAATTATCTGCCTAAATTGTTGCCACCCCTATTACTAGCCTGTTCAACCTCTCTTTCGTGTCGTCTGAGATTCCCAAAGATTGGAAAGCAGCTGCGGTCATCCCCCTCTTAAAAGGGGGACACACTCTTGACCCAAACTGCTACAGACCTATATCTATCCTACCATGCCTTTCTAAGGTCTTCGAAAGCCAAGTCAACAAACAGATTACCGACCATTTCGAATCTCACCATACCTTCTCTGCTATGCAATCTGGTTTCAGAGCTGGTCATGGGTGCACCTCAGCCACGCTCAAGGTCCTAAACGATATCTTAACCGCCATCGATAAGAAACATTACTGTGCAGCCGTATTCATTGATCTGGCCAAGGCTTTCGACTCTGTCAATCACCACATCCTCATCGGCAGACTTGACAGCCTTGGTTTCTCAAATGATTGCCTCGCCTGGTTCACCAACTACTTCTCTGATAGTGTTCAGTGTGTCAAATCGGAGGGTCTGGACTTCTGGCAGTCTCTATGGGGGTGCCACAGGGTTCAATTCTTGGACCGACTCTCTTCTCTGTATACATCAATGAGGTCGCTTTTGCTGCTGGTGAGTCTCTGATCCACCTCTACGCAGACGACACCATTCTGTATACTTCTGGCCCTTCTTTGGACACTGTGTTAACAACCCTCCAGGCAAGCTTAAATGCCATACAACTCTCCTTCCGTGGCCTCCAATTGCTCTTAAATACAAGTAAAACTAAATGCATGCTCTTCAACCGATCGCTACCTGCACCTACCTTCCTGTCCAACATCACTACTCTGGACGGCTCTGACTTAGAATAGGTGGACAACTACAAATACTTATGTGTCTGGTTAGACTGTAAACTCTCCTTCCAGACCCATATCAAACATCTTCAATCCAAAGTTAAATCTAGAATTGGCTTCCTATTTCGCAACAAAGCATCCTTCACTCATGCTGCCAAACATACCCTTGTAAAACTGACCATCCTACCAATCCTCGACTTTGGCGATGTCATTTACAAAATAGCCTCCAATACCCTACTCAACAAATTGGATGCAGTCTATCACAGTGCAATCCGTTTTGTCACCAAAGCCCCATATACTATCCACCATTGCGACCTGTACGCTCTCGTTGGCTGGCCCTCGCTTCATACTCGTCGCCAAACCCACTGGCTCCATGTCATCTACAAGACCCTGCTAGGTAAAGTCCCCCCTTATCTCAGCTCGCTGGTCACCATAGCATCTCCCACCTGTAGCACACGCTCCAGCAGGTATATCTCTCTAGTCACCCCCAAAAACAATTATTTCTTTGGCCGCCTCTCCTTCCAGTTCTCTGCTGCCAATGACTGGAACGAACTACAAAAACCTCTGAAACTGGAAACATTTATCTCCCTCACTAGCTTTAAGCACCAACTGTCAGAGCAGCTCACAGTTTACTGCACCTGTACATAGCCCACCTATAATTTAGCCCAAACAACTACCTCTTTCCCAACAGTATTTAAATAATTAATTTATTTTGCTCCTTTGCACCTCCATTATTTTTATTTCTACTTTGCACATTCTTCCATTGCAAAACTACCATTCCAGTGTTTTACTTGCTATATTGTATTTACTTTGCCACCATGGCCTTTTTTGCCTTTACCTCCCTTCTCACCTCATTTGCTCACATTGTATATAGACTTGTTTATACTGTATTATTGACTGTATGTTTGTTTTACTCCATGTGTAACTCTGTGTCGTTATATCTGTCGAACTGCTTTGCTTTATCTTGGCCAGGTCGCAATTGTAAATGAGAACTTGTTCTCAACTTGCCTACATGGTTAAATAAAGGTGAAATAAATAAATAAAATAAAACATGTGTCAGGCATGGACTTTACAATGTATTGAAAGTGCTCCACAGGGATGCTGGCCAATGTTGACTCCAATGCTTCCCACAATTGTGTCAAGTTGACTGGATGTCCTTTAGGTGGTGGACCCTTCTTGACACACATGGGAAACTGTTGAGTGTAAAAATAACAGCAGCATTACAGTTCCTGACACAAACCGGTGTGCATGGCACCTACTACCATACCCTGTTCAAAGGCACTTAAATATTTTGACTTGCCCATTCACCCTCTGAATGGCACACATACTCAATCCATGTCTCAAGGCATACAAATCCTTATTTAACCTGTCATCTCCTATATCTCCACTGATTGAAGTGGATTTAACAAGTGACATAAATAAGGGATCATAGCTTTCACCTAGATTCAGTCTATGTCATGGAAAGATAATGTTTTGTACACAGTTTATATGAGCCCAAGCCAGAAAATAAACCCTGAATTAAAATAATAATTGTGCCATTATACAACACATAGCCTACCGCATATTACGCACAGCGGAAAGAAACTGATTTAAGATGTCTTTGGTACATAATTGGTCTAGGTCAGGGGTGGGAAACTCCAGTCCTCGGGGCCTGATTGGTGTCACTTTTTCCTCCATCCCTAGCAAACACAGCAGATTAATCAAATTGCATTCTAAACTGAAGATCATGATTAGGGGATTATTGGAGTCAGACCCTCGAGGACTGGAGTTGCCCACCTCTGGTCTAGCCTATACTAAATTATAGTAATTGCCTTTGAGTGTGGACTGTATTATTATCCATACTGGATGGACTGGTTACCTTATGCTATGCTCCAAACTTTCTATCCGTGAGTCTCGGAGAAAACATATAGGCCTAGGCGATACTGTTGGTTCATTGATTGCGCAGGGCGGCTTACGGAGTTAGCCTACAATTTCAGTGAATTTGTATTTGATTTTGAATAGCCTACTAATAGGGATTTTAAAAATATTTTCGTAATTAATAGGCTGACACATTACCTTAGCTACAGAATATCTCACCACTGTATGTTTCCATCTCTCTCCTCTCTCTCCATCCCATTCTCGAGCACGTAGAGAGAGGAGCTGTCAACGTTTATTGAGATATGTTTTGTTTGTGAAAACATGTTGCTATTGATGTTCCTGAACAGGTTTTACTTGGTTTCTGGGTAGATGCAGGACCAGGGTTGGCATACAGAGTTTGGGGGGAACATCACCTGTAGCGCAGAGAGAGGCTGTATGCAGATGATCCCGCAGGTGCAGAAGCCGGATGTGGAGGTCCTGGGCTGGCGTGGTTACATGTGGTCTGCTGTTGTGAGGCCGGTTGAATGTACTTCCAAATTCTCTAAAAGGATGTTGGAGGTGGCGTATGGTATAGAAATGAACATTCATTTCTCTGGCAACAGCTCTGTTGGGCATTCCTTCAGTCAGCATGCCAATTGCACAGTCCCTCAAAACTTGAGACATCTTGGGCATTGTGTGACAACATTGCACATTTTAGAGTGACCTTTTATTGTCCCCAGAGCAAGGTCCACCTGTGTAATGATCATGCTGTTTAACCAGCTTCTTGATATGTCACACCTGTCAGGTGGATGGATTATCTTGGCAATGGAGAAATGCTCACTAAAAGACAAAACTTTGTGGTGACTAGGTGTATTGATACACCATCCAAAGTGTAATTAATAACTTCACCATGCTCAAATGAATATTCAATATCTGTTTAGTTTTTTTACAGTGCCTTGCAAAAGTATTAAACCCCTTTGGTGTTTTTCTTATTTTGTTGCATTTCAACTTGTAATTTAAATGGATTTTTATTTGGATTTCATGTAATGGACATACACAAATAGTCCAAATTTGTGAAGTAAAATTTGAAAAAATTACTTGTTTAAAAAAAAATCGAAAAAATTAAAAACGGAAAGGTGATTCGTGCATATGTATTCACCTCCTTTGCTATGAAGCCCCTAAATAAGATCTGGTGCAACCAATTACCTTCAGAAGTCACATAATTAGTTAAATAAAGTCCACCTGTGTGCAATCTAAGTATCATATGATCTCAGTACATTTACACCTGTTCTGAAGGCCCCAGAGTCTGCAACACCACTAAGCAAGCGGCACCATAAAGACCAAGGAGCTCTCCAAAAAGTGTGGCGTTGTGTGGCGTTGAGTTACAAAGAAATATCAGAAACTTTGAACATCTCACAGAGCACCATTTAAACCCATTATTTAAAAAAAGGAAAGAATATGGAACCACAACAAACCTGACAAGAGAGGGCCGCCCACCAAAACTCACAGACCAGGCAAGGAGGGCATTAATCAGAGAGGCAACAAAGAGACCAAAGATAACCCCGAAGGAGCTGCAAAGCTCCACAGCGGAGATTGGAGTTTCTGTCCAAAGGACCACTTTAAGCCGTACACTCCACAGAGCTGGGCTTTTTATGGAAGAGTGGCCAGAAAAAAAGCCATTGCTTAAAGAAAAACAATAAACAAACACATTTGGTGTTCGGCAAAAGGCATGTGGGAGACTCCCCAAACAGGTAGGACGAAGGTACTCTGGTCAGATGAGACAAAAATAGAGCTTTTTGACCGTTAAGCAAAACACTGACTCAAACCCAACACCTCCCATCACCCCGAGAACAACATCCCAACAGCATGGTGGTGACAGCATCATGCTATGGGGATGTTTTTCATCGGCAGGGACTGGGAAACTGGTCAAAATTGAAGGAATGATGGAGGCGCTAAATACAGGGAAATTCTTGAGGGAAACCTGTTTCAGTTTCCAGAGATTTGAGACTGGGATGGAGGTTCACCTTCCAGCAGGACAATGACCCTAAGCATACTGCTAAAGCAACACTTGAGTGGTTTAAGAGGAAGCATTTAAATGGCAAAGCCCAGACCTCAATCCAATTTGAGAATCTGTGGTATGACATAAAGATTGCTGTACACCAGCGGAACCCATCCAACTTGAAGGAGCTGGGGCAGTTTTGCCTTGAAGAATGGGCAAAAACCACAGTGGCTAGATGTACCAAGCTTATAGAGACATACCTAAAGAGACTTGCATCTGTAATTGCTGCAAAAGGTGGCTCTACAAAGTACTGACTTTGGGGCGTGGGGGGGGGTGAATAGTTATAGTTTTTGTCTTATTTATTGATTGTTTCACAAAAACTATTTAGCATCTGCAAAGTGGTAGGCATGTTGTGTAACTCAAATTATAAAACATATCCACTGTACCCATCTATCAATAGGTGCACTTCTTTGTGAGTCATTGGAAAATGTCTTTGGTCTTTGTGGTTGAATCTGTGTTTGAAGTTCACTGCTCAACTGAGGGACCTTACAGATAATTGTATGTGTGGGGTAGATAGATGAGATAGTCATTCAAAAATCATGCTAAACACTAGTATTGCACACAAAGTGAGCCCATGCAACTTATGTTATTTGTTAACCTCTTGAACCTCTGGGGGCAGTATTTCATTTTTGGATGAAAAACGTTCCCGTTTTAAACAAGATATTTTGTCACGAAAAGATGCTCAACTTTGCATATAATTGACAGCTTTGGAAAGAAAACACTCTGACGTTTCCAAAACTGCAAAGATATTGTCTGTGAGTGCCACAGAACTAATGCTACAGGCGAAACCAAGATGAAATTTCATACAGGAAGTGAGCCAGATTTTGAATGCGCTGTGTTCCAATGTCTCCTTATATGGCTGTGAATGCGCAAGGAATGAGCCTACACTTTCTGTCGTTTCCCCAAGGTGTCTGCAGCATTGTGACATATTTGTAGGCATATCATTGGAAAATTGACCATAAGAGACTACATTTACCAGGTGTCCGCTCGGTGTCCTCCGTCGAAACTATTGCGTAATCTCCAGGTGCGTGCATTTTTCCATTTTGTTCAGAGGAGAAACCAAACTGCCACGAGTGATTTATCATCGAATAGATATGTGAAAAACACCTTGAGGATTGATTCTAAACAACGTTTGCCATGTTTCTGTCGATTATTATGGAGTTAATTTGGAAAAAAGTTTGCCGTTGTAATGACTGAATTTTCGTTTTTTTTTGGTAGCCAAACGTGATGAACAAAACGGAGCGATTTCTCCTACACAAATAATATTTTGGGAAAAACTGAACATTTGCTATCTAACTGAGAGTCTCCTCATTGAAAACATCCGAAGTTCTTCAAAGGTAAATTATTTTATTTGAATGCTTTTCTTGTTTTTGTGAAAATGTTGCCTGCTGAATGCTAGGCTTAATGCTATGCTAGCTATCAATACTCTTACACAAATGCTTGTGTAGCTATGGTTGAAAAGCATTTTCTGAAAATCTGAGATGACAGTGTTAACAAAAGGCTAAGCTTGTGAGCCAATATATTTATTTCATTTTATTTGTGATTTTCATGAATAGTTAACGTTGCGTTATGGTAATGAGCTTGAGGCTATAATTACGCTCCCGGATACAGGATTGCTCGTCGCAACAGGTTAAGCATAGGTTTACTCCTCAACTTGTTTAGGCTTGCCAAAACAAAGGGGTTGAATACTTATTGACTCGACATTTCAGCTTTTCATTTTTAATTCATTTGTAAACATTTCTAAAAACATACTTCCACTTTGACATTATGGGGTATTGTGTGTGTGGGCCAGTAACACAACATCTCAATTTAATCCATTTTAAATTCAGGCTGTAACACAACAAAATGTGGAAAGAGTCAAAGGGTGTGAATACATTCTGGCCCACACTCAGCAGAGAGGCAGTTTGCTGGGTTGAATCTCATGTCACATCTGAACACGAATATATTTAACTGAAATTCCTGTAGAGCTCCATTGTTGTATCCAAAAGCCTCTTAGAAAGTGAACGAGGCTTCCGAATCCCAAGGTGCTGTCAGCACTTCTGTAATCCAACCCACAAATGCTGATGCTCCAGATACTCAACTAGTCTAAGGAAGGCCAGTTGTATTGCTTCTTTAATCAGCACCACAGTTTTCAGCTGTGCTAACATAATGGCAAAAGGGTTTTCTAATGATCAATTAAACTTGGATTAACTAACACAACGTGCCATTGGAACACAGTAGTGATGGTTGCTGATAATGGGCCTCTGTACACCTATGTAGATATTCCATTTAAAAAATCAGCTGTTTCCAGCTACAATGGTCATTTGCAACATTAATAATGTCTCCACTGTATTTCTGATCAATTTATGTTATTTTAATGGATCAAAAAGTAGCTTTTCTTTAAAAAAAAATAACATTTCTAGGTGACCCCACACTTTTGAACGGTAATGTGTATAAATATATTATTTTAAATATGTTTGTTTTTATATGCCAACTCGCTTCACTCCCGTCGCCAAACCCACTGGCTCCAGGGCATCTACAAGTCTCTGCTAGGTAAAGCCCCACCTTACCTCAGCTCACTGGTCACCATAGCAGCACCCACTCATAGCATGCGCTCCAGCAGGTATATCTCACTGGTCACCCCCAAAGCCAATTCATCCTTTGGCCACCTTTCCTTCCAGTTCTCTGCTGCCAATGAGTGGAACCAACTACAAAAATCACTGAAGCTGGAGACTCATATCTCCCTCACTAGCTTTAAGCACTAGCTGTCAGAGCAGCTCACAGATCGATCACTGCACCTGTACATAGCCAATCTGGAAACAGCCCATCAAACTACCTCATCCCCACACTGTATTTATTTATTTATCTTGTTCCTTTGCACCCCAGTATCTCTACTTGCACATTCATCTTCTGCACATCTACCATTCCAGTGTTTAATTGCTATATTGTAATTACTTCTCCACCATGGCCTATTTATTGCCTTAACTCCCTTATCTTACCTCAATTGCACTCACTGTATATAGACGTTTTGTTTGATTTGTTTCTACTGTATTACTGACTGTATGTTTTGTTTATTCCATGTGTAACTCTGTGTTGTATGTATATGTCGAACTGCTATGCTTTATCTTGGCCAGGTTGCAGTTGCAAATGAGAACTTGTTCTCAACTAGCCTACCTGGTTAAATAAAGGTGAAATAAATATAATATATATACATATTTTCCTTTATTATTTTCCCCTACCCCCCCCCCCCTTCCCTAATTGCAGTAAACTAATGGACAACAATACTTCCAGCTTGTAAATACTATACACATTTTACAGACACAGTATATTTTGTATGAGTTATCTTTTTCATGTTTTTAGTCCCATCCTTCAGCAACCCTGAACCCCTCCCATTTATCTCTGAACACCATCCAGTTTTGATTTCTAAGTTGCATACACCTAGTGTACATCAGACATTTAAACCATTTTACTAAAGGTGGAAAAATGTAGGGATTTGTTGGAAACAATTCAACATTTGGTTATTATCAGACAAACATTACAATGAGATGACCAATTTCCTCATCCAGCCACAGCACCTACGGCAAGTCTCCCATCTCCTCTCATTCACGTCTCTCATCTGACAAACAGAAGTATGAAATACATCACTGGCTCCCAGGAATGGTTCATTAAGGGTTCAAGCAATGAATCTGTGAGAAACCCTATGATATCATGAATGGCCAGTCCTTAACTTTGTCTATAAATTTGAGAGGGATTACATTTCTCCATCCCCAGCTTGTTTCCTGAAACAGTGTTATTGCTTGAACTACAGATTGTTGCTTTAAAGCAGTCAACATGGTACTTTTCTCTCTCCAAAATCCATCAAAAGCATATTGCATGATCTGTTTAATTTTGATTTCTGATATTTGGCAGATGTAGTAAGGAGGACAGGAGTAGCTCATCCAAGGGTAATGAGACCGACATTTCCTGATGGTGGCACTGTGGGACCATAAGGATCCAACATGGCTGCTTGGAGCTACACCACAAAATAGACGATTCGGCTATTTCAGCCATACCAGTTGCTGACAGGTGTATAAAATTCGAGCACACAGCAATGCAGTCTCCATAGACAGACATTGACAAAATGGTCCATATTGAAGAGCTCTGTGACTTTCAACGTGGCACCATCATAGGATGCCACTTTTCCAACAAGTCAGTTTGTCAAATATCTGCCCTGCTAGAGCTCCCCCGGTCAACTGTTCAAGTGCTGTTATTGTGAAGTGGAAATGTCTAGGAGCAACAACAGCCCCGCCACAAAGTGGTAGGCTACACAAGCTCACAGAACAGGACTGGCGAGTGCTGAAGTACATAGCGCGTAGAAATCTTCTGTCCTCGGTTGCAACAAACTGCCTCTGGAAGCAACGTCAGCACAATAACTGTTCGTCAGGAGCTTCATGAAATGGGTTTCCATGGCCGAGCAGCAGCACACAAGCTTAATTAAGATCACCATGAGCAATATCAATCGTCGGCTGGAGTGGTGTAAAGCTCGACGCCATTGGACTCTGAAGCAGTGGAAACGCGTTCTCTGGACTGATGAATCATGTTTTACCATCTGGCAGTCCTACAGACGAATATGGGTTTGGCGGATGCCAGGAGAACGCTATCTGCCCCAATGCATAGTTCCAACTGTAAAGTTAGGTGGAGGAGGAATAATGGTCTGGGGCTGTTTTTCATGATTCATGTTAGGCCCTTTAGTTCTAGTGAAGGGAAATCTTAACGCTACAGCATACAGTACACTGACATTCTAGACAATTCTGTGCTTTCAACTTTGTGGCAACAGTTTGGGGAAGGCCCTTTCCTGTTTCACCAAGACAATGATCCCGTGCATACAAAAGAGTGCCCTGACCTGAACCCCATTGAACACCTTTGGGATAAGCCAGGCCTAATCACCCAACATCAGTTCCCGACTTCACTAATTAGTATATATTTCCTGAAATTCCTTTTGTTGCCACTGATTTAGGCAAAACAGCCTTTCATTTTTACACGCCACAATTCTTACACTGAGATTAGACTCTCTGTCACACTCTGACCATAGTTTGCGTTGTTTGTTTCTATGTTTTGTTTGGTCAGGGTGTGATATGAGTGGGCATTCTATGTTGTATGTCTAAGTCATTTTTGGGGTGTATGTACCTTACTTTACTGTTCTTTTTAAAAACATTTTTTACTTTTACCTCACTACATTCCTGAAGAAAATAATGTACTTTTTACTTCATACATTTTCCCTGATACCCAAAAGTACTTGTTACATTTTGAATGCTTAGCAGGACAGGAAAATGGTCCAATTCACCACTTATCAATAGAACATCCCTACTCATCCCTACTACTGCCTCTGATCTGGCAGACTCACTAAACACACATGCTTAGTTTATAAATGATGTCTGAGTGTTAGAGATAAATAAAAACTAGAAAATGGTGCCATCTGATTTGCTTAATATAAGGAATTTGAAATGATTTATACTTTTATTTTTGATACTTATTTACTTAAGTATTTTTTAGCAATTGCATTTACTTCTGATACTTAAGTATATTTAAAACCAAATACTTTTACACTTTTACTCAAGTAGTATTTTATTGGGTGCCTTTCACTTATACTTGAGTCATTTTCTATTAACCTATCTTTACTTTTGCTCAAGAATGACAATTGGATACTTTTTCCACCACTGGTATTTATTGGGTATTCAATGGTGTGAATTTGTGTATTCTACAGGGCTCCTTTGCAACACAGACCTGGGTCTCAATATGACTCAATACTTAAAAACTAAACACAAATAAAACACAAATAAAACTAAAAGCTATGGTCAGACAGAGAGCAGGTCACGTTCACTAAGAGAGAGGAAGAATCCTTCAACCGGACACAGAAATATACAAATAATCTGTATGCAAATATATGCATAGTCACTTTACAAATTACCTCGACTAACCTGCACCCCCTGTATATAGCCTTGTTAATGTTATGTACATTTACTGTGCTACTTTTTGATTGATTTGATTATTTTTTACTTCAGTTTATTTAGTAAATATTGTATTAACTCTATTTCTTGAACTGCATTGTTGGTTAAGGGCTTGTAAGTAAGCATTTTACAGTAAAGTCTGAAACCACTGCTCGACCTAAGCAAAACAGATTTGGTGGAAGCTCGGCAGTTTTTGCAGACTGAAATCGCCTGTCTCCAAATGGACCCCATTTGATATCCTGCAATGATTCTCTGGGCCTCTCTCTGCTCTGCCGACCGTGCTTACTGCATTGAAACATGGATTGACTTTTGGGGCGTCCACAACTGCAATACATGCAATAACCAATTTTACACTTTGACAAACGTGTTCAGTCAGCACAGAAGAAGCAAGCTACATCCGAGGAAAGCTCAACCAATCCAACTGGCATTTGAGGGGAATCTTTACAAGAAGTTTTCATGGAGAATGGAATTATTGATTACTCAGGAAGTTCCACAGAGCATCAAGGAGGCTTCAACATTTCTGAAAAGGTAAGAAACAATCTAGCTTGTTGTTTTTTAAAATCAAAATCTTGCTTTAGTGTGTAGGGTGCTGCCCATAGTTCTGATAGAGTGCAGCGGAGATTTCGTGCCAACCTGACACTTTTATGTTTCTTGTGGTATAGCGTGATATAACCAGAATTCAATTTAAGTCCAATGCAAGAACCTAAATGACGCCCCTGGGTATTGCTACATGTCGCTATGTTTCATCATAGAAATAGATGCATTTTATTATGGTTTTCTAAACACCCTATTGGTTTTTGTGGTTATAAATGGAACCGTACATATTGGAAATTAGTTTATGGTAGGCTGGCATTGCTTAATACATTACTTTGGTCCAATTGTATCTACAGAAGTGTATTGTGCCATATTAGATTAGATACATGAAATTAGTTTATTGGTAACGTGCACATGGTCGCAGGTGTAATTGCAGGGTACAGTGGTATTCTTAAGCAGGTCAAAAAGAGAAGTGAATGAAACAATAATAATAATATATACATATTTACAACTGTAACAAGGATACATGTCCATTGGGGGGGGGGGGGGGGGGGGGTACATGTCCGTGGGCTGGTAAAATGTCCCTGGGGGATTTCTACACTCCCCTTAGTCACTTTATTTATCCTGGCGTCGGGTCTAACCCCACCCCAGATATATTTTTAAGAATAACAAATAATACACAAAACAAAAGACTAGATTTCACAAAAGCTGGTCACAAGGAACAATATTCATACATATCTCACAGAGGCAGCCTGACCAATAAGCGACACAAGCGACCGTTTGCTTCCCTCTCCCTCGACAAGCTCACCTTGAGAATCCATCGTCTCAATCAACATTTCTCTTTTTTTCAATGTCCGTCTCGCTGAGGCAGAGACATGAGAGAGGGTCACACACACACACACACACACACACACACACACACACACACACACACACACACACACACACACACACACACACACACACACACACACACACACACACACACACACACACACACACACACACACACACACACACACACACACACACCTTAACCCTTGGTCGCTCCCCTCAGCTTCTCCACACTGAACATTCCCACTAGAACCCCACAGGAATAGTCTGCCTGAACACACACGGTGCATCTTACTCTCTGCACTTCACACACACACACGCCATCCCTCCCTCCAACCATCTATCCCTGCCTGTTCCTGTCAGCCTGGGCTAAACACATGGGCAGATTGCACATCAATTTGGCCTCTCAGACAGTGGAAGTAAAACTGTTTTTTTCTTCTCATCCATATTTCCAACCTACTAATTATCGGCTAATTATGTCTTTGATTAAGGAGTGTGTGGCGCACTGCTCCCTCGCAGTCCTGACAGCCACCGTGATGAGGAGTAATGGAGTCTGCCCTAACCATCCACCGCTCTGATGAGACGCTAATGCCACCGGCAAGACAGTGACACCACACACACACACACACACACACACACACACACACACACACACACACACACACACACACACACACACACACACACACACACACACACACACACACACACACACACACGACAGCCTATCTGTCATTTGAGCTGAGCCAACAGGTCAGTCAACAAAGCCACGACTCAGGTGAGAGACACAAACATGTC
Organism: Oncorhynchus gorbuscha; assembly: GCF_021184085.1. Classification (NCBI taxonomy): domain Eukaryota; kingdom Metazoa; phylum Chordata; class Actinopteri; order Salmoniformes; family Salmonidae; genus Oncorhynchus; species Oncorhynchus gorbuscha. The sequence goes on from NC_060178.1 coordinate 60,457,768, forward strand.
GACGAACACCAAAACACCAAATATTGGACAATTTCATAGGTTTTGAAAACTATTGGAAATAAAGTGCACAACATGGAAGCCTCAATGATCCCTTAGCAACGGCTGTGGTGGAGAAAGTGGCGCCCTCAGAACGTACAGACCGAACCCGCATTGGCCCAGCTCTATACACAATGAGTGTACAAACATTAAGAACAACGTCCTAATATTATTGAGTTACACCCCCTTCTGCCCTCAGAACAGCCTCAATTTGTTGGGCATGGACTTTACAAGGTGTCGAAAGCGTTCCACAGGGATGCTGGCCCATGTTGACTCCAATACCTCCCACAGTTGTGTCAAGTTGACTGGGTGTCCTTTGGGTGGTGGACCATTCTTGATACACACGGGAAACTGTGGAGCATGAAAAACCCAGCAGCATTGCAGTTCTTGACACACTCAAACCGGTACACCTGGCACCTACTACCATACCCAGTTCAAAGCTACTTCAAATCTTTTGACTTGCCTGTTCACCCTCTGAATGGCACACATACACAATCCATGTCTCAATTGTCTCAAGGCTTAATAATCCTTGTTTAACCTGTCTCCTCCCCTTCATCGACACCGAATGAAGTGGATTTACAATATCCCACAATGTCAAAGTGGAATTGTGTTTTTAGAAATGTTTACAAATGAATTAAACTTGTAAAGCTGAAAGGTCTTGAGTCAATAAGTGTTCAACCCCTTTGTTATGGCAAGCTTCAGTAAGTTTAGGAGTAAAAATGTGCTTAACAAGGCAAATAATAAGTTAAATGGGACTTTTCTTTAAATCCAACACAGCACATCACTGAGTACCACTCGTCATATTTTCAAGCATGATGGTGGTGCGTCATCTTATTGGTATGCTTGTCATAGGCAAGGACTAGGGAGTTTTTTTGGGGGGGGGGTTAAAATAAATGGAATAGAGCTAAGCATAGGCAAAATCCTAGGTTCAGTTTACTCTCCAAAAGACACTGGGATACAAATTCACCTTTCAGCAGGACAATAACCTCAAACACAAAGCCAAATATACCCTGAAGTTGCTTACCAAAATGACATTGAATGTTCCTGACTGGCCTAGTGTCAGTTTTGTCTTAAATAGGCTTGAGAATCTACGGCATGACCTGAAAATGGCTGTCTAGCAATGATCAACTACCGACTTGAAAGAGCATGAAGAATTATTTCAATAATGATGTGCAAATATGGTACAACCCAGGTGTGCAAAGCTCTTAGAGACTTACCTAGCAAGACTCACAACTGTAATGGCTGCTAAAGGTAATTTATTTTAATCCATTTTGAATTCAGGCTGTAACACAACAAAATAGGGAATAAGACAAGGTGTACGAATAGTTTCTGAAGACACTGTATATGAAGGACTCTGAGTTTACCAGTCACATTTCCAGGATTAGAGGTTCCAAGCCCATTCTATTAATTCTATTTCTACGTGTGCAACTGTTGCAGGGAGTGAGTGTTGCCTAGGCATACGAAGACTCCTTTGCTTCAACACCTTGCTTCTTTCTGCTTGGAGCAAAAACAAGTTTCATCATAAAGTGTCCATGTTACCGCAGAAACCGCACAAATGTCTGGCCGTCCCGTCTTCAGTCAGCTATTTATTCCACCAAATATATACAGTACCAGTCGAAAGTTTGGACACGCCTACTCATTCAAGGATTTTTCTTTGTTATTTTTTAAAACGATTTTCTACATTGCAGAATAATAGTGAAGACATCAAAACTATTAAATAACACACATGGAATCATGTAGAAACCAAAAAAGTGTTAAACAAATCTAAAAATATTTGTGATTTTAGATTCTTCAAAGTAGCCACCCTTTGCCTTGAGGACAGCCTTGCACAGTTATACAGTAATTGTGCCACAGCCCCAGTGCAGCAGAGAGCTGGGCTTTGAGGTGCTGGAGTTTAAAGGCAGGGAGGCAGCACAGGGGCCTGGATGGACTGAGGGGTTGGGGTGGAAGGGGGGTAGAGAGCCCTCACCGGAATATAACAGTAATCTCTAGAGGGTATGGAGTCAATATTCACTCTTTTACCGTCTAATTTTTTCTCCTGTCTCAGCCTCCAGTATTTATGCTGCAATATTTATGTGTCGGAGGGCTAGGGTCAGTCTGTTATATCTGGAGTATTTCTCCTGTCTCATCCGGTGTCCTGTGTGAATTTAAGTATTCTCTCTCTCTTTCTCCATCTCCCCCCATCTCTCTCTTGCTCTGGACCTGAGCCCTGGAACCATGCGTCAGGACTACCTGGCCTGATGACTCCTTGCTGCCCCCAGTCCACCTAGTCATGCTGCTGCTACAGTTTCAACTGTTGTGCCTGCGGGTATGGAACCCTGACCTGTTCAGTGGACGTGCTACCTTGACCCGGACCTGCTGTTTTGGACTCTTTCTCTACCGCACCTGCTGTCTCTAACTCTGAATGATCGGCTCTGAAAAGCCAACTGACATTTACTCCTGAGGTGCAGACCTGTTGCATCCTTTACAACCACTGTGATTATTATTATCTGACCCTGCTGGTCATCTATGAACGTTTGAACATGTTGGCCATGTTCTGTTATCTCCACCCGGCACAGCCAGAAGAGGACTGGCCACCCCTCAGAGCCTGGTTCCTCTCTAGGTTTCTTCCTTGGCTCCGGCCTTTCCAGGGAGATTATCCTAGCCACCGTACTTCTACATCTGTTTGGGGTTTTAGGCTGGGTTTCTGTACAGCACTTTGTGACATCGGCTGATATAAAAAGGTCTTAATAAATACATTTGATTGATTGAATGATTCAATGCTCACACACACACACACACACATACCACTTCTGGTTGTAACGAGTGCGCTGGGAGTCAGGAAGCAAGTTCAGGGATTGCATAATTTATTAATAAACAAGAAACACGAACAATGCACAGACAGGAAACTGAAACGGGAACAATGACGTCTGGGGAAGGAACCAATGGGAGTGACATATATATAGGGCAGGTAATCAAGGAGGTGATGGAGTCCAGGTGAGTGTCATAATGCGCTGATTCGCCTAACGATGGTGACAGGTGTGCGCCATAACAAGCAGCCTGGTGACCGAGAGGCCGGAGAGGGAGCACGCGTGACACTGGTGAAATATGTGCAACATGCGCGACGCAACATGGAGTGCCTGGATACAGGCTTTAGCCATGGTACAGTGGTCATATACAGTGCCTTGCGAAAGTATTCGGCCCCCTTGAACTTTGCGACCTTTTGCCACATTTCAGGCTTCAAACATAAAGATATAAAACTGTATTTTTTGTGAAGAATCAACAACAAGTGGGACACAATCATGAAGTGGAACGACATTTATTGGATATTTCTAACTTTTTTAACAAATCAAAAACTGAAAAATTGGGCGTGCAAAATTATTCAGCCCCTTTACTTTCAGTGCAGCAAACTCTCTCCAGAAGTTCAGTGAGGATCTCTAAATGATCCAATGTTGACCTAAATGACTAATGATGATAAATACAATCCACCTGTGTGTAATCAAGTCTCCGTATAAATGCACCTGCACTGTGATAGTCTCAGAGGTCCGTTAAAAGCGCAGAGAGCATCATGAAGAACAAGGAACACACCAGGCAGGTCCGAGATTTCCCAAGCTTTAAGCATCCCAAGGAGCACTGTGCAAGCAATAATATTGAAATGGAAGGAGTATCAGACCACTGCAAATCTACCAAGACCTAGCCGTCCCTCTAAACTTTCAGCTCATACAAGGAGAAGAAGACTGATCAGAGATGCAGCCAAGAGGCCCATGATCACTCTGGATGAACTGCAGAGATCTACAGCTGAGGTGGGAGACTCTGTCCATAGGACAACAATCAGTCGTATATTGCACAAATCTGGCCTTTATGGAAGAGTGGCAAGAAGAAAGCCATTTCTTAAAGATATCCATAAAAAGTGTTGTTTAAAGTTTGCCACAAGCCACCTGGGAGACACACCAAACATGTGGAAGAAGGTGCTCTGGTCAGATGAAACCAAAATTGAACTTTTTGGCAACAATGCAAAATGTTATGTTTGGCGTAAAAGCAACACAGCTCATCACCCTGAACACACCATCCCCACTGTCAAACATGGTGGTGGCAGCATCATGGTTTGGGCCTGCTTTTCTTCAGCAGGGACAGGGAAGATGGTTCAAATTGATGGGAAGATGGATGGAGCCAAATACAGGACCATTCTGGAAGAAAACCTGATGGAGTCTGCAAAAGACCTGAGACTGGGACGGAGATTTGTCTTCCAACAAGACAATGATCCAAAACATAAAGCAAAATCTACAATGGAATGGTTCAAAAATAAACATATCCAGGTGTTAGAATGGCCAAGTCAAAGTCCAGACCTGAATCCAATCGAGAATATGTGGAAAGAACTGAAAACTGCTGTTCACAAATGCTCTCCATCCAACCTCGCTGAGGTCGAGCTGTTTTACAAGGAGGAATGGGAAAAAATTTCAGTCTCTCGATGTGCAAAACTGATAGAGACATACCCCAAGCGACTTACAGCTGTAATCGCAGCATCAGGTGGCGCTACAAAGTATTCACTTAAGGGGGCTGAATAATTTTGCACGCCCAATTGTTCAGTTTTTGATTTGTTAAAAAAGTTTGAAATATCCAATAAATGTCGTTCCACTTCATGATTGTGTCCCACTTGTTGTTGATTCTTCACAAAAAAATACAGTTTTATATCTTTATGTTTGAAGCGTGAAATGTGACAAAAGGTTGCAAAGTTCAAGGGGGCCGAATACTTTCGCAAGGCACTGTACCACAACCCCCGAGGTGACTTATTGCTATTATAAACTGGTTACCAACGTAATTAGAGCAGTTAAAATAAATGTTTTGTCTTACCTGTAGTATACGGTCTGATTGGCCACGGCTATCTGCCAATCAGCATTCAGGACTCGAACCACCCAGTTCATAATAATATTTGTAGCATTGTTGAATACTTGTTGAGGCATTCTAGAGCGTGCATTATTTCCCTATAAAGCACAGTATATTTGCACCATAGAATTCAATGGCCACAGTTCATTCTTACATGTTCTGTGTTTAAGATTCTTTTGAAAGCAAAAGTCGAATTGGAAAACATTATTGGCATTGTTGAATTCGATTTTCAGAATGTCAAAGTAGGACTGATGGTTTGGTTAGCTAAACTAGCAAGTCTGTTTGTTTGGTTACCACAGCACGCTACTGTTGAGTAAACTTGCAAGCTACTTCAGTGGATGTTAAACACATTTCTACTGGCAAATGAGCACATTTCTAGAGGAAAATCTTTTCATTTGCCAGTAGAAATGTGTTCAACATCCACTGAAGTAGCTAGCATGTGTGTGGTAACAGTTCTTTCAAGAAATATGAATCAACGGCAGATCTTGGTTCTTCACAGGAATATTAATCCATAGCAGATAAAGGTCTTCACAGGAGTATCTATCTACAGCTGATGCAGGAATATTTATATGGTGCATATATAAATCCTCAGAGGAATATAAATCTACTGCAGATACAGGGCCCAAAAGGAATATTAATCAAGAGCAGATAGTTTTTTTTACAAGATTACACTGCTAAAGAAAATGCTTATGTCCATGAAAATAGATATGGGACCCTACAGGAGAAAATGTGGCCAGATGTTCCCTGTCCTCACAGGAATATGAATCGGGGGTAGATATGGGTTTATATGTTGTTTCCTTGTGTCTCTGTAGTATTACACGAATCCAACAGGTACAACAGAAATTCCAACTTTTTTACCTCTCCCCCAGCCGACGGGCTGGCTTAGCATGTTTAACATGCAACCCGGGTCGCCATCCTCACCTGGACACCCCCCCAAAAAAAGGCAGGAAATGAATCCTGGCACCTTCTGACAACCCCATCATTTATCGCCCAATCTCTGGCAGTACAACAGTGCACATATGAAGAAGCTCATTGGTTTGTTAGTGCGGCAGACTCCACAGTTCCTGAGTGTGATATAGTGTTTGCTTGACATGGTGACCCCGACAGTGCCTCCTTGGAGGGAGGACAAGATGGAGTCTTAACCTCTGACCCCCTTGGAGAGGGAGCATATTAGAGAGACAGCCTCTAAGGTTTCACTGTTGCTGTTGGAAACCAACTCTAGTTAAGTCTGAAATAATACTGTAGGCGGTGGTCATGAGCGAAAGGAAAGAGGGGAAATGACTAAAAACGAATCTTCGTCTCACACTACCTGTCACTCAAAGAAGTTGCAGCTCCTGACAGCTCAACACTTGTCGAGCGAGAAGGAGGGTGACAGAAGAGAAATTAAGAAGAGAAGGAGCAAGAGGTATATAAAGACAACGAGAGGGTGTAGGGATATTATGCAGATAGCTACAGTTACCTTTAAAGAGCTAGTGCTCTGTGTGAATGTTAAATGGGGATACTCTGTCTTTGAACCCTGTAATATGGATGTGTGTAAAACCTCATCTCAAAAGAAGGTTAGTACTTAATCTGGCCCCGGCTTAGTCTTCTCTGAGAAAAGCTGCTTCAGCCTTCCTAGCACAAACTCCTTAACGCTTTGGCCCAATCTTTATTTCAAATTCAGTGGTCGCCGGCTTGGAACTTGTTTTCTCCTTTCATCCATGCCTTTTGGACAAGTGTGCTTTGGCTGGGCTCTTAAAAGTTATTTAAAAGTGGAAATGGCATTTGAGGAGGAAGTCTGACCTTTCTACACAATCTCCTGTCTGCAGACGCACAAACAGTGATGAATCGCCTGAACACACAGACTAGAAACGCTGCTTGGCACACAGACGCGCACAAGTGCATGCACGCACACACACACACACACACACACACACACACACACACACACACACACACACACACACACACACACACACACACACACACACACACACACACACACACACACACACACACACACACACACACACACACACACACACACACACACACACACACACACACACACACACACACACACACACACACACACACACACACACACAACTCCATAGCCAAGGCTTAAACACACCCACTCTCAAACACCTGCTAAATGTAGAGGGAGACATATCCACTTTGCAAAGCCGCATCTGGCATTGAGAAGAAAGAGTGTGGACATCAAAGTGAACAAACTCCAACAGAAGTGTCCTTCTCTTGTGTGAGTCAGATGAAAAGAGAGGAGAGAGAGAGGGGGGGGAAATAAGTGAATAAGTAATGCCGGAGAAGAAAGAGAACCGGGAAAGATTGGGTGAAGGGGCAATAGTAAAGTGAAGGACAGAGAGAGTCAGAGTGAAAGAGAGAGCAGGAGAAAGAGAGAGAGAGAGAGAGAGTGAGAGAGAACAAGAGAGAAAGAGAACGAGAGAGAGAATGAGGGAAAATAAGACGAGAGAGAGAGATGAGGGAAAATAAGACGAGAGAGAGAGAGAGAAAGAACGAGACGAGAGAGAGAGAGAATGAGAGCGAGAGCGAGTGAGAGAAAACGAGACGAGAGAGAGGATGCTGTCAGTGGTGGAGGGTCAGTGGTCTTACCCAGAGCCCCATTACACAGTGGCACTAACGGATGTCCTGGGGCAGGAGGAAACAGAGGGGTGCAGGGAGAAGGGCAGTCTGTGTGTCTGAGGACAGAGCTCTGATACCACATCCCTCTCGCTGCAGCCAGGGAGCAGCCACAATCCATCACTGACAGGCCCCTCACACACAGTCTTACCACAACTAGCACACACACCCACAGATGTGCACGCATGCACACACAACAGACAAACACACACACACACGGTCCTACAACTCACACAGTCTTGCCACAACTCACACAGTCTTGCCACAAATCAGAATTTGTTAGTGCAACTGACTTACATCCACAGAAGTTTACCTGCACAGGGATGTGAGTATCCGCCGTCTGATTCGTGGATGAACTGCCTCTCATTGAGGCGGGTCACACAGTATATGTGGAAGAGGTCTAGGCTGCTGGACTCCTACATAGCGGACAGGAGGACAGACAGAGACATGTTATACCAATGAAGTATCATGGACTTGAAACAGACATAGAGAGACTCTGTGAGAGAGAGGGGGGGTTGTGAGAGGGGGGGTTGTGTTTTTGAGTGTGTGCACGTGTGCATGCATGAGTGTGTGCGCGTGTGTGTTGTTCTATCATAGCCCCACAGGGGTGACTCATTTAGTGCGGGAGGCAGGGGAAGACAGATCGTTCCCTCCAGGAAAAGCAGCAGTGAGGGACTGGAGGTCTCAGAGGAGCCCTCTGCCGCCAGCCTGATCTTGTTCTGATAATATCATGCCCGCCACAAAGACAAAGAGGGAGAGAGAGAGAGAGAGAGAGAGAGAGAGAGAGAGAGAGAGAGAGAGAGAGAGAGAGAGAGAGAGAGAGAGAGAGAGAGAGAGAGAGAGAGAGAGAGAGAGAGAGAGAGAGAGAGAGAGAGAGAGAGAGAGAGAGAGAGAGAGAGAGAGAAACCGTTCACTACTGGTAACGTAATTGAGCAACATCGACTTCAGTGAGGACGCAGGTATGTGTGGCTTCTCTCTATATCCATCTTCTCTTCCTCACCTGCTGCCTTTCTCTCTATCACACATCTCTCATTCTTACCCTCGTCTAACAGATGACGTCTCTCCACGACATCTCCACATGACTTCATGTATCGCCTCAAACCATTCATTGCAAATGAGTTGAATGACTCAATGAATAACTGACCTGGTTGAGTAAGTAAATGAAATAAACAAAGCCAGTCCAACCCCAGCCAGAAAACCCCTTCAGACCCTCTCCCAGTCATTACACACACGAGGCCTAGCAACCACCCAGTCATTAAACACACGAGGCCTAGCAACCACCCAGTCATTACACACAAGAGGCTTAGCAACCACCCAGCCATTACACACACGAGGCCTAGCAACCACCCAGTCATTACATACAAGAGGCCTAGCAACCACCGAGTCATTAAACACAAGAGGCCTAGCAACCACCCAGTCATTAAACACAAGAGGCCTTGCAAACACCCACTCATTACACACACAAGGCCTAGCAACCACCCACTCATTACACACAAGAGGCCTAGCAACCACCCACTCATTACACACAAGAGGCCTAGCAACCACCCACTCATTACACACAAGAGGCCTAGCAACCACCCACTCATTACACACAAGAGGCCTAGCAACCACCCACTCATTACACACAAGGCCTAGCAAACACACACTCATTACACACAAGAGGCCTAGCAACCACCCACTCATTACACACAAGAGGCCTAGCAACCACCCACTCATTACACACGAGGCCTAGCAACCACACACTCATTACACACAAGAGGCCTAGCAACCACCCACTCACTCAGCCAGAGAGCATCCTTTACTTCTGACCGCCAACGAGCTTCTTAAACCAGAAGCAGTCTTACAGTATCCGTGTGTCCTCCTCCGTTTGCCCTTTTAAACAAACCAAGAAGCTAGGAGCTGTTTGCACTAAGTGGCAGCAGCAAGGTGAGAGGAGCACAGAGGAAAACAAAGCTCCACTCAGGAGGGTATTTGTACGGTCCCACTTCAATCACGCTCCTAGCGGCGAGACCTTGAATTGAGATGAGGACGTTTGTGATTGGGCTCCATTGTCTCGGTGGCAGGAAGCAGGCGATGGACTGGCCCTTCATTCTTATCCTCTGTGGGTGAGGCAGTGACAGCAGGGCTGCTGAGTCTGACCTTCATCTATTATATGCCACACTGACAGAATCACAGCTCTGTCTGTCTGGAGCCACTGATTGCAGGAGGGAGGGGACTGCAGGAGGGAGAGACTGCAGGAGGGAGAGACATGGCCAGGGGAGTGCGTCTGTCTACCTGTCTGAGAGTGGACTTGCGTGTGTACCTAAGTCTGCCTATAAAGCCCTACAATGGAGGTGTCAAAATAGTTATACAACCTAGTGGTCAAACAGGGAAATGGTTTCAATCATTTTTCCCATAGGGGATTTTAGAAACACTTAAAATAAGGGCTGTGTTTCATGTAGGCTTACCCTGGCGTGACATTTTGATAACCATGTAAATCTCTCTCAGACCTAGGAACTTTTCAATATTTTCGGCTCTATTTAATCTCAAATTCTAAAATGCTAATTAGCATCAACATAGACATCGTGTAAAACTACAAATTCCTGCAAGCTCCTTCATGTCATCTCTAGCTGATACCTTTTCTAACAGGTATTAGGTCCATTTATAAATTGCACAAGACAGTTCACAGAATTATCCATTTAAAGAAATGTAGCAAACGTATTCATTACTACATTTAGCTAACATTAGATACTGTAGTTAATCCAGAGATTCTTACCTTTGCCTCGATTCGGCAGTCTCGCTCAGATCACCATGGCATTGGTAGTTCTTTATGATAGCCACATTAGCAGCTAATTAGCATTTTATTTTGGGGTGTAAATACAGACGAATATATTGATAAAAGTCACCTTGTCCTAGAGAGATTTACACGGTTATGAAAGCGTCACACCAGGGTAGGCCTACACAAAACACAGCCCTTATTGTAAATGTTTCCAAAATCCCCTATGGAAAAAAATGAATGGTGAAAAACCGACTGGAACCATTTCCATGTTTGACCTCTAGGTTTTATGGGTATTATGAATCATACTTTGGTACTCTATTGCTTTCATGTTAAACATGTGGCTTATATTAGACAGATATACAGACTGCACTGGCAATATTGTAGATGTACTTACATGATATTTGTGCAGGCAATGCATGGGACATCCCGCACGATGGGCATGAAGAGGTCCAAGGCCACAGACGTGTCATGGGCAGCACACTTCAGGTAAAGCTCCTATGGAAGGCAGATACGAGATAGAGGGTGATCAAATCAAATCAAATTTATTTATATAGCCCTTCGTACATCAGCTGATATCTCAAAGTGCTGTACAGAAACCCAGCCTAAAACCCCAAACAGCAAACAATGCAGGTGTAAAAGCACGGTGGCTAGGAAAAACTCCCTAGAAAGGCCAAAACCTAGGAAGAAACCTAGAGAGGAACCGGGCTATGTGGGGTGGCCAGTCCTCTTCTGGCTGTGCCGGGTAGAGATTATAACAGAACATGACCAAGATGTTCAAATGTTCATAAATGACCAGCATGGTCAAATAATAATAAGGCAGAACAGTTGAAACTGGAGCAGCAGCACAGTCAGGTGGACTGGGGACAGCAAGGAGCCATCATGTCAGGTAGTCCTGGGGCACGGTCCTAGGGCTCAGGTCCTCCGAGAGAGAGAAAGAAAGAGAGAATTAGAGAGAGCATATGTGGGGTGGCCAGTCCTCTTCTGGCTGTGCCGGGTGGAGATTATAACAGAACGTGGCCAAGATGTTCAAATGTTCATAAATGACCAGCATGGTTGAATAATAGTAAGGCAGAACAGTTTAAACTGGAGCAGGAGCATGGCCAGGTGGACTGGGGACAGCAAGGAGTCCTCATGTCAGGTAGTCCTGGGACATGGTCCTAGGGCTCAGGTCCTCCGAGAGAGAGAAAGAAAGAGAGAAGGAGAGAATTAGAGAACGCACACTTAGATTCACACAGGACACCTGAATAGGACAGGAGAAGTACTCCAGATAAACAAACTGACCCTAGCCCCCGACACATAAACTACTGCAGCATAAATACTGGAGGCTGAGACACCTGAATAGGACAGGAGATCCATGATGTTTGATGGCGGTGTGGTCCTGTTATGACAAGGTAATTTAGTTGTGGTTGGAGAGGATGGGGGGGGTTGAGGTGGTTGTGGATAGTTCACTAGTCTTACTGCTACTCTGTCAAGGCAAACCTCTGATTGACAGACGCCATGGCTACACTCTGGCAGGGAGGGATAGAGAAAGAGAGAGGGAGATAATTTACTGTCCTCTGTTTTCCACCATACACACCATCATCACCACAGC